>NW_026777421.1:3000000-3249820 GCF_028023285.1 Balaenoptera ricei | reverse complement strand
TGCTCCAAGGCCCCTGTCATCACAATGCCTCATGGTCTTTGTAATCACAATGCTCAATGACCAATGTCATCACAGTGCTCCATGCCGTTGTCATCACAATGCTCCATGGTCCCTGTAATCACAATGCTCCATACCCTTGTCATCACAATGCTCCAGAACACTTGTCATCATAATGCTCCATTCCCGTGTCATCACATTGCTGAATGACACTTGTCATCACAATGTTCCTTGGCCTTTGTCATCACAGTGCTCCATGATACCTTTAATCAAAATTCTACATGACCACTCTCATCACAATGCAAGATGATCAATGTCATCACAATGCCCCATGACATTGTCATCACAATTCGCCATGACCATTGTCATCACAATGCTCCATGAACCATGTCATCACAGGGTCCCAGGACACTTGGCATCACAATGATCCATTACCACTTTCATCACAATGCTCCATGACCACTGTCATCTCAATGCTCCATGGCCTTTGTATTCACAATGCTCCATGGCCCCTGTAATCACAGTGCTCTATAACACCTTTCTTCATAATGCTCCATGACCACTGCCATCTCAATGCCTCATGACGCCTGTCATCACAATTCTCCAAGGCCCCTCTCATCACAGTGCTCCATGACACTTGTCATCCCATTGCTCCATAACACCTGTCATCACAGTGTTCCCTGCCCATGTCATCAAAATGCTCCATGTCCCCTATAATCACAATGCTCCATGCCTTTTTCCTCACAAAGCTCCAGAATTTTGTCATCACAATGTTCCATGACCGTGGCATCCCAATGCTCCATGGCCCTTGTCATCACAATGCTCCAGAATTCTTGTCATCACAATGTTCCATGAACGTGTCATCACAATGCTACATGACCCTGGTCATCACAGTTCTCCATGACCTTTGTCATCACAATGCTCTATGTCACTTTTCATCACAATTCTCAATGACCACTTTAATCACTATGCTCGCTGACCATTTTCATCACATTTCTCTATTGTCATTACAATTCCCCATGGCCCCTTTCTTCACAATTCTCCATGATGCCTGTCATCACAATGCTCCATGGCTTTTGTTATCACAATGTTCCAGGACCAGTTTCATCACAATACTCCATCCCCCTTGTCATCACAGTGCACAATGAAAGCTTTCATTACAATGCTCCATGACACTTGTCATCACAATGCTCCATGGCCTTTATCGTCACAATGCTCCCAGGCACTTTTCATCACGATATTCCATGAAAACTTTCATCACATTGCTCCATGACCATTGTCATCACAATAGTCCATACCCATGTCAACACAATGCTGCATAATCCCTGTCATCCCAATTCTCCATGACTGCTGTCATCACAATAATCCAGGACAATTTTCATAACAATGCTTCATGCCCCCAGTCATCACAGTGCTCCATGATACCTTTCATCACAATTCCTAGATGATCAATGTCATCACAATGCCCCATGACACCTGTTATCACAATTCGCTATGACCCTTGTCATCACAATACTTGATGAACCGTGTCATCACAGTGTTCCAGGACACATGTCATCACAATGATCCATTAATATTTTCATCACAATGCTCCAATACACCTGTCATCACAATGCTCCATGTCCCCTCTTATCATATTGCTCCATGATCTCTTTCATCACAATGCTCCATGACCACTGTCATCACCATACCTCAAGACGCCTGTCATCTCAGTGCTCCATGGCCCCTTTCATCACAAGGCTCCATGAACCCAGTCATCACAATGTTCCCTGCCCTCTTCGTCACAATGCTCCATGGGCCCTGTCATCACAATGCTCCATGCCCTTGTCATCAAAATTCTCCAGAACTCTTGTCATCATAATGTTCCATGCCAATGTCATCAAAATATCCAATGACACTTGTCATCACATTGCTCCATGGCCTTTGTCATCACAATGTTCCATGGCCCCTGTCATCACAGTGCTCCTTGATACCTTTCATCACAATTCTACATGACCACTGTCATCACAATGCCCCATTTCAGATGTCATCACAATTCGCCATGGTCCTTGTCATAACAATGCTCCATGAACCGTTTCATCACAAGGTTTCAGGACACTTGTCAGCACAATGATCCATGATCACTTTCATCACAATGCTCCATGAACCCTGTCATCTCAATGCTCCATAGCCTTTGTATTCACAATGCTCCATGGCCCCTGTAATCACAGTGCTCCATGACCCCTTTCATCACAATGCTCCAAGACCGCTGTCATCACAATGCCCCATGACGCCTGCCACCACCAATCTCCAAGGGCTCCCTTACCAAAAAGCTCCATGATCCCTGTCAGTACAATGTTCCATGACACTTTTCATCACAATGCTCCATGACCCCTGTCATCACAAAGTTCTCTGCCCATATCATCACAATGCTACTTGTCACCTTTCATCACAATGCTCCATGCCCTTTCATCACAATGCTCCAGATTTCTTGTCATCACAATGTTCCTTGACCGTGTCATCACAATGCTCCATGACCCATGTCATCACAAAGCTCCATGACCCCTGGCATCACAATGATCCATGATTCATTTCCTCAGAGTGCTCCAGTACCCTTTTCATCACAATGCTCCATGCCATTGTCAGCACAATTCTCCTTGGACCCTGTCATCAAAATGCTCCATCCCCTTTTCATCACAATGCTCCAGATATCCTATCATTTCAATGCTCCATGCCCGTGTCAACACAATGCTCCATGACCCCTGTCATCAAAATGATCCCTGACCGTTGTCATCGCAATGCTGCATGATACCTTTCATCCCAATTCTCTGTGACCGCTGTCATCACAATGCTCCAGGACAACTTTCATCACAATGCTCCATGACCCCTGTCATCACAACGTTCCATGAAAGTTGTCATCAAAATGCTCCATGACCCCGGTCACCACAAGGTTCCCTGCCCTTGTCATCACAATGGTACATGGCCTGGTCATCACAATGTTCCATGGCCTCTGTCATCACCATGCTCCATGGTCTTTCTCATCACAATGCTCTATGACCCCTGTCATCACAATGCTTGATGACCATTGTCATCACAATGCTCCCAGGCCCCTGTCATCACAATGCCTCATGGTCTTTGTAATCACAATGCTCAATGACCAATGTCATCACAGTGCTCCATGCCGTTGTCATCACAATGCTCCATGGTCCCTGTAATCACAATGCTCCATACCCTTGTCATCACAATGCTCCAGAACACTTGTCATCATAATGCTCCATTCCCGTGTCATCACATTGCTGAATGACACTTGTCATCACAATGTTCCTTGGCCTTTGTCATCACAGTGCTCCATGATACCTTTAATCAAAATTCTACATGACCACTCTCATCACAATGCAAGATGACCAATGTCATCACAATGCCCCATGACACGTGTCATCACAATTCGCCTTGGCCCTTGTCATCTCAATGCTGTATGAAACGTGTCATCAGTAGCTCCCAAGACCCTTGTCATCACAATGCTCCATGAACTCTGTTATCTCAATGTTCCATGGCCTTTGTATTCACAATGCTCCATTGTCCCGATAATCGCGTTGCTCCATGAACACTTTCATCACAATGCTCCTTGAGCACTGTCACCATAATGCCCCATGACGTCTCTCATCACTGTGCTCCAAGGCCACTCTCATCAAAATGCTCCATGATCTGTGTCAGCACAATATTGCATGACACTTGTCATCACAATGCTCCATGATCCCTCTAATCACAATGATCCCTGCCAATTTCATCACAATGACCCAAGTCTCCTGTAATCACAATGCTCCATGCCCTTGTCATCACAATGCTCCAGGTCTGTTGTCATCACCATGCTTCATGCCCGTGTCATCACAATGCTCCATGAATCTTGTCCTCACAATGCTCCATGGCCCATGTCATCACAATGCTCCATGACCCCTCTCATCACAATGATCTATGGCCTTTGTCATCACAATGCTCCGTGACCCCCGTCAACACAATGCCTGATGACCCCTGTCATCAAAATGCTAAATGGCACTTGTCATCACAATGCTCTATGATGCCTGTCATCACTATTCTCCATGTCACTTGTTATCACAAGGCTCCATGGCCCCTGTACTCCCAGTACTCCATGACCCCTTTCATCACAATGCCCAATGTCACCTCTGATCACAATTCTCAATGGCATTTGTCATCACGATGCTCCATGACACCTGTCATCACAATGCTCCATGAGACTTGTCATCACAATGCTCCATGGCCCCTCTCATTACTGTGCTCCATAATAACTTTAATCACATTTCTAGATGACCACTGCCATCACAATGCCCCATGACATTGTCATCACAATTCGCCATGACCATTGTCATCACAATGCTCCATGAACCATGTCATCACAGGGTCCCAGGACACTTGACATCACAATGATCCATTACCACTTTCATCACAATGCTCCATGACCACTGTCATCTCAATGCTCCATGGCCTTTGTATTCACAATGCTCCATGGCCCCTCTAATCACAGGGCTCCATAACACCTTTCATCATAATGCTCAATGACCACTGCCATCTCAATGCCTCATGACGCCTGTCATCACAATTCTCCAAGGCCCCTCTCATCACAGTGCTCCATGACACTTGTCATCCCATTGCTCCATAACACCTGTCATCACAGTGTTCCCTGCCCATGTCATCAAAATGCTCCATGTCCCCTATAATCACAATGCTCCATGCCTTTTTCCTCACAAAGCTCCAGAATTTTGTCATCACAATGTTCCATGACCGTGGCATCCCAATGCTCCATGGCCCTTGTCATCACAATGCTCCAGAATTCTTGTCATCACAATGTTCCATGAACGTGTCATCACAATGCTACATGACCCTGGTCATCACAGTTCTCCATGACCTTTGTCATCACAATGCTCTATGTCACTTTTCATCACAATTCTCAATGACCACTTTAATCACTATGCTCGCTGACCATTTTCATCACATTTCTCTATTGTCATGACAATTCCCCATGGCCCCTTTCTTCACAATTCTCCATGATGCCTGTCATCACAATGCTCCATGGCTTTTGTTATCACAATGTTCCAGGACCAGTTTCATCACAATACTCCATCCCCCTTGTCATCACAGTGCACAATGAAAGCTTTCATTACAATGCTCCATGACACTTGTCATCACAATGCTCCATGGCCTTTATCGTCACAATGCTCCCAGGCACTTTTCATCACGATATTCCATGAAAACTTTCATCACATTGCTCCATGACCATTGTCATCACAATAGTCCATACCCATGTCAACACAATGCTGCATAATCCCTGTCATCCCAATTCTCCATGACTGCTGTCATCCCAATAATCCAGGACAATTTTCATAACAATGCTTCATGCCCCCAGTCATCACAGTGCTCCATGATACCTTCCATCACAATTCCTAGATGATCAATGTCATCACAATGCCCCATGACACCTGTTATCACAATTCGCTATGACCCTTGTCATCACAATACTCGATGAACCGTGTCATCACAGTGTTCCAGGACACATGTCATCACAATGATCCATTAATATTTTCATCACAATGCTCCAATACACCTGTCATCACAATGCTCCATGTCCCCTCTTATCATGTTGCTCCATGATCTCTTTCATCACAATGCTCCATGACCACTGTCATCACCATACCTCAAGACGCCTGTCATCTCAGTGCTCCATGGCCCCTTTCATCACAAGGCTCCATGAACCCAGTCATCACAATGTTCCCTGCCCTCTTCGTCACAATGCTCCATGGGCCCTGTCATCACAATGCTCCATGCCCTTGTCATCAAAATTCTCCAGAACTCTTGTCATCATAATGTTCCATGCCAATGTCATCAAAATGTCCCATGACACTTGTCATCACAATGCTCCATGGCCTTTGTCATCACAATGTTCCATGGCCCCTGTCATCACAGTGCTTGATGACCATTGTCATCACAATGCTCCCAGGCCCCTGTCATCACAATGCCTCATGGTCTTTGTAATCACAATGCTCAATGACCAATGTCATCACAGTGCTCCATGCCGTTGTCATCACAATGCTCCATGGTCCCTGTAATCACAATGCTCCATACCCTTGTCATCACAATGCTCCAGAACACTTGTCATCATAATGCTCCATTCCCGTGTCATCACACTGCTGAATGACACTTGTCATCACAATGTTCCTTGGCCTTTGTCATCACAGTGCTCCATGATACCTTTAATCAAAATTCTACATGACCACTCTCATCACAATGCAAGATGACCAATGTCATCACAATGCCCCATGACACGTGTCATCACAATTCGCCTTGGCCCTTGTCATCTCAATGCTGTATGAAACGTGTCATCAGTAGCTCCCAAGACCCTTGTCATCACAATGCTCCATGAACTCTGTTATCTCAATGTTCCATGGCCTTTGTATTCACAATGCTCCATTGTCCCGATAATCGCGTTGCTCCATGAACACTTTCATCACAATGCTCCTTGACCACTCTCACCATAATGCCCCATGACGTCTCTCATCACTGTGCTCCAAGGCCACTCTCATCAAAATGCTCCATGATCTGTGTCAGCACAATATTGCATGACACTTGTCATCACAATGCTCCATGATCCCTCTAATCACAATGATCCCTGCCAATTTCATCACAATGACCCAAGTCTCCTGTAATCACAATGCTCCATGCCCTTGTCATCACAATGCTCCAGGTCTGTTGTCATCACCATGCTTCATGCCCGTGTCATCACAATGCTCCATGAATCTTGTCCTCACAATGCTCCATGGCCCATGTCATCACAATGCTCCATGACCCCTCTCATCACAATGATCTATGGCCTTTGTCATCACAATGCTCCGTGACCCCCGTCAACACAATGCCTGATGACCCCTGTCATCAAAATGCTAAATGGCACTTGTCATCACAATGCTCTATGATGCCTGTCATCACTATTCTCCATGTCACTTGTTATCACAAGGCTCCATGGCCCCTGTACTCCCAGTACTCCATGACCCCTTTCATCACAATGCCCAATGTCACCTCTGATCACAATTCTCAATGGCATTTGTCATCACGATGCTCCATGACACCTGTCATCACAATGCTCCATGAGACTTGTCATCACAATGCTCCATGGCCCCTCTCATTACTGTGCTCCATAATAACTTTAATCACATTTCTAGATGACCACTGCCATCACAATGCCCCATGACATTGTCATCACAATTCGCCATGACCATTGTCATCACAATGCTCCATGAACCATGTCATCACAGGGTCCCAGGACACTTGACATCACAATGATCCATTACCACTTTCATCACAATGCTCCATGACCACTGTCATCTCAATGCTCCATGGCCTTTGTATTCACAATGCTCCATGGCCCCTCTAATCACAGGGCTCCATAACACCTTTCATCATAATGCTCAATGACCACTGCCATCTCAATGCCTCATGACGCCTGTCATCACAATTCTCCAAGGCCCCTCTCATCACAGTGCTCCATGACACTTGTCATCCCATTGCTCCATAACACCTGTCATCACAGTGTTCCCTGCCCATGTCATCAAAATGCTCCATGTCCCCTATAATCACAATGCTCCATGCCTTTTTCCTCACAAAGCTCCAGAATTTTGTCATCACAATGTTCCATGACCGTGGCATCCCAATGCTCCATGGCCCTTGTCATCACAATGCTCCAGAATTCTTGTCATCACAATGTTCCATGAACGTGTCATCACAATGCTACATGACCCTGGTCATCACAGTTCTCCATGACCTTTGTCATCACAATGCTCTATGTCACTTTTCATCACAATTCTCAATGACCACTTTAATCACTATGCTCGCTGACCATTTTCATCACATTTCTCTATTGTCATTACAATTCCCCATGGCCCCTTTCTTCACAATTCTCCATGATGCCTGTCATCACAATGCTCCATGGCTTTTGTTATCACAATGTTCCAGGACCAGTTTCATCACAATACTCCATCCCCCTTGTCATCACAGTGCACAATGAAAGCTTTCATTACAATGCTCCATGACACTTGTCATCACAATGCTCCATGGCCTTTATCGTCACAATGCTCCCAGGCACTTTTCATCACGATATTCCATGAAAACTTTCATCACATTGCTCCATGACCATTGTCATCACAATAGTCCATACCCATGTCAACACAATGCTGCATAATCCCTGTCATCCCAATTCTCCATGACTGCTGTCATCCCAATAATCCAGGACAATTTTCATAACAATGCTTCATGCCCCCAGTCATCACAGTGCTCCATGATACCTTCCATCACAATTCCTAGATGATCAATGTCATCACAATGCCCCATGACACCTGTTATCACAATTCGCTATGACCCTTGTCATCACAATACTCGATGAACCGTGTCATCACAGTGTTCCAGGACACATGTCATCACAATGATCCATTAATATTTTCATCACAATGCTCCAATACACCTGTCATCACAATGCTCCATGTCCCCTCTTATCATATTGCTCCATGATCTCTTTCATCACAATGCTCCATGACCACTGTCATCACCATACCTCAAGACGCCTGTCATCTCAGTGCTCCATGGCCCCTTTCATCACAAGGCTCCATGAACCCAGTCATCACAATGTTCCCTGCCCTCTTCGTCACAATGCTCCATGGGCCCTGTCATCACAATGCTCCATGCCCTTGTCATCAAAATTCTCCAGAACTCTTGTCATCATAATGTTCCATGCCAATGTCATCAAAATGTCCCATGACACTTGTCATCACAATGCTCCATGGCCTTTGTCATCACAATGTTCCATGGCCCCTGTCATCACAGTGCTCCTTGATACCTTTCATCACAATTCTACGTGACCACTGTCATCACAATGCCCCATTTCAGATGTCATCACAATTCGCCATGGTCCTTGTCATAAAAATGCTCCATGAACCGTGTCATCACAAGGTTTCAGGACACTTGTCATCACAATGATCCATGATCACATTCATCACAATGCTCCATGAAACCTGTCATCTCAATGCTCCATAGCGTTTGTATTCACAATGCTCCATGGCCCCTCTAATCACAGTGCTCCATGACCCCTTTCATCACAATGCTCCAAGACCGCTGTCATCACAATGCCCCATGACGCCTGCCACCACCAATCTCCAAGGGCTCCCTTACCAAAAAGCTCCATGATCCCTGTCAGTACAATGTTCCATGACACTTTTCATCATAATGCTCCATGACCCCTGTCATCACAAAGTTCTCTGCCCATATCATCACAATGCTACTTGTCACCTTTCATCACAATGCTCCATGCCCTTTCATCACAATGCTCCAGATTTCTTGTCATCACAAAGTTCCTTGACCGTGTCATCACAATGCTCCATGACCCGTGTCATCACAAAGCTCCATGACCCCTGGCATCACAATGATCCATGATTCCTTTCCTCACAGTGCTCCAGTACCCTTTTCATCACAATGCTCCATGCCATTGTCAGCACAATTCTCCTTGGACCCTGTCATCAAAATGCTCCATCCCCTTTTCATCACAATGCTCCAGATATCGTATCATTACAATGCTCCATGCCCGTGTCAACACAATGCTCCATGACCCCTGTCATCAAAATGCTTGATGAAACTTGTTATCAGAATGTTCCATGACCCCTGTCATCAAAATGATCCCTGACCGTTGTCATCGCAATGCTGCATGATACCTTTCATCCCAATCCTCTGTGACTGCTGTCTTCACAATGCTCCAGGACAACTTTCATCACAATGCTCCATGCCCTGGTCATCAAAATGCTCCAGATCTCTTGTCATCATAATGCTCCATGCCAATGTCATCAAAATGCCCCATGACACTTGTCATCACAATGCTCCATGGCCTTTGTCATCACAATGTTCCATGGCCCCTGTCATCAGAGTGCTCCATGTTACCTTTCAATACAATTCTACATGACCACTGTCATCACAATGCCCCATGACAGATGATACCACAATTTGCCATGGTCCTTGTCATCACAATGCTCCATGAACTGTGTCATCACAAGGTTCCAGGACACTTGTCATCACAATGATCCATGATCACTTTCATCACAATGCTCCATGAACCCTGTCATCTCAATGCTCCATGGCCTTTGTATTCACAATGCTCCATGGCCCCTGTAATCACAGAGCTCCATGACCCCTTTCATCCCAATGCTCCAAGACCGCTGTCATCACAATGCCCCATGACGCCTGCCTTCACAAATCTCCAAGACCTCTCTTACCAAAAAGCTCCATGATCCCTGTCAGTACAATGTTCCATGACACTTTTTATCACAATGCTCCATGACCCCTGTCATCAAAAAGTTCTCTGCCCATATCGTCACAATGCTCCTTGTCACCTTTCATCACAATGCACCATGCCTTTTCATCACAATGCTCCAGAATTCTTGTCATCGCAATGTTCCTTGACCATGTCATCACAATGCTCCATGACCCTTGTCATCACAAAGCTCCATGACCCCTGTCATCACAATGATCCATGATTCCTTTCCTCACAGTGCTCCAGTACCCTTTTCATCACAATGCTCCATGCCATTGTCAGCACAATTCTCCTTGGACCCTGTCATCAAAATGCTCCATCCCCTTTTCATCACAATGCTCCAGATATCCTATCATTACAATGCTCCATGCTCGTGTCAACACAATGCTCCATGACCCCTGTCATCAAAAGGCTTTATGAACCTTGTTATCAGAATGTTCCATGACCCCTGTCATCCAAATGATCCATGACCGTTGTCATCACAATGCTGCATGATACCTTTCATCCCAATTCTCTGTGACCGCTGTCATCACAATGCTCCAGGACAACTTTCATCACAATGCTCCATGACCCCTGTCATCACAACGTTCCATGAAAGTTGTCATCAAAATGCTCCATGACCCCGGTCACCACAAGGTTCCCTGCCCTTGTCATCACAATGGTACATGGCCTGGTCATCACAATGTTCCATGGCCTCTGTCATCACCATGCTCCATGATCTTTCTCATCACAATGCTCTATGACCCCTGTCATCACAATGCTTGATGACCATTGTCATCACAATGCTCCAAGGCCCCTGTCATCACAATGCCTCATGGTCTTTGTAATCACAATGCTCAATGACCAATGTCATCACAGTGCTCCATGCCGTTGTCATCACAATGCTCCATGGTCCCTGTAATCACAATGCTCCATACCCTTGTCATCACAATGCTCCAGAACACTTGTCATCATAATGCTCCATTCCCGTGTCATCACATTGCTGAATGACACTTGTCATCACAATGTTCCTTGGCCTTTGTCATCACAGTGCTCCATGATACCTTTAATCAAAATTCTACATGACCACTCTCATCACAATGCAAGATGACCAATGTCATCACAATGCCCCATTACATTGTCATCACGATTCGCCATGACCATTGTCATCACAATGCTCCATGAACCATGTCATCACAGGGTCCCAGGACACTTGGCATCACAATGATCCATTACCACTTTCATCACAATGCTCCATGACCACTGTCATCTCAATGCTCCATGGCCTTTGTATTCACAATGCTCCATGGCCCCTGTAATCACAGTGCTCCATAACACCTTTCATCATAATGCTCCATGACCACTGCCATCTCAATGCCTCATGACGCCTGTCATCACAATTCTCCAAGGCCCCTCTCATCACAGTGCTCCATGACACTTGTCATCCCATTGCTCCATAACACCTGTCATCACAGTGTTCCCTGCCCATGTCATCAAAATGCTCCATGTCCCCTATAATCACAATGCTCCATGCCTTTTTCCTCACAAAGCTCCAGAATTTTGTCATCACAATGTTCCATGACCGTGGCATCCCAATGCTCCATGGCCCTTGTCATCACAATGCTCCAGAATTCTTGTCATCACAATGTTCCATGAACGTGTCATCACAATGCTACATGACCCTGGTCATCACAGTTCTCCATGACCTTTGTCATCACAATGCTCTATGTCACTTTTCATCACAATTCTCAATGACCACTTTAATCACTATGCTCGCTGACCATTTTCATCACATTTCTCTATTGTCATTACAATTCCCCATGGCCCCTTTCTTCACAATTCTCCATGATGCCTGTCATCACAATGCTCCATGGCTTTTGTTATCACAATGTTCCAGGACCAGTTTCATCACAATACTCCATCCCCCTTGTCATCACAGTGCACAATGAAAGCTTTCATTACAATGCTCCATGACACTTGTCATCACAATGCTCCATGGCCTTTATCGTCACAATGCTCCCAGGCACTTTTCATCACGATATTCCATGAAAACTTTCATCATATTGCTCCATGACCATTGTCATCACAATAGTCCATACCCATGTCAACACAATGCTGCATAATCCCTGTCATCCCAATTCTCCATGACTGCTGTCATCACAATAATCCAGGACAATTTTCATAACAATGCTTCATGCCCCCAGTCATCACAGTGCTCCATGATACCTTTCATCACAATTCCTAGATGATCAATGTCATCACAATGCCCCATGACACCTGTTATCACAATTCGCTATGACCCTTGTCATCACACTACTCGATGAACCGTGTCATCACAGTGTTCCAGGACACATGTCATCACAATGATCCATTAATATTTTCATCACAATGCTCCAATACACCTGTCATCACAATGCTCCATGTCCCCTCTTATCATATTGCTCCATGATCTCTTTCATCACAATGCTCCATGACCACTGTCATCACCATACCTCAAGACGCCTGTCATCTCAATGCTCCATGGCCCCTTTCATCACAGTGCTCCATGAACCCAGTCATCACATTGTTCCCTGCCCTCTTCGTCACAATGCTCCATGGGCCCTGTCATCACAATGCTCCATGCCCTTGTCATCAAAATTCTCCAGAACTCTTGTCATCATAATGTTCCATGCCAATGTCATCAAAATGTCCCATGACACTTGTCATCACAATGCTCCATGGCCTTTGTCATCACAATGTTCCATGGCCCCTGTCATCACAGTGCTCCTTGATACCTTTCATCACAATTCTACGTGACCACTGTCATCACAATGCCCCATTTCAGATGTCATCACAATTCGCCATGGTCCTTGTCATAACAATGCTCCATGAACCGTGTCATCACAAGGTTTCAGGACACTTGTCATCACAATGATCCATGATCACTTTCATCACAATGCTCAATGAACCCTGTCATCTCAATGCTCCATAGCCTTTGTATTCACAATGCTCCATGGCCCCTGTAATCACAGTGCTCCATGACCCCTTTCATCACAATGCTCCAAGACCGCTGTCATCACAATGCCCCATGACGCCTGCCACCACCAATCTCCAAGGGCTCCCTTACCAAAAAGCTCCATGATCCCTGTCAGTACAATGTTCCATGACACTTTTCATCACAATGCTCCATGACCCTTGTCATCACAAAGTTCCATGACCCCTGTCATCGCAATGATCCATGATTCCCTTCCTCACAGTGCTCCAGTACCCTTTTCATCACAATGCTCCATGCCATTGTCAGCACAATTCTCCTTGGACCCTGTCATCAAAATGCTCCATCCCCTTTTCATCACAATGCTCCAGATATCCTATCATTACAATGCTCCATGCTCGTGTCAACACAATGCTCCATGAACCCTGTCATCAAAATGCTTTATGAACCTTGTTATCAGAATGTTCCATGACCCCTGTCATCAAAATGATCCTTGACCGTTGTCATCACAATGCTGCATGATACCTTTCATCCCAATTCTCTGTGACCGCTGTCATCACAATGCTCCAGGACAACTTTCATAACAATGCTCCATGACACCTGTCATCACAACGTTCCATGAAAGTTGTCATCAAAATGCTCCATGACCCCGGTCACCACAAGGTTCCCTGCCCTTGTCATCACAATGGTACATGGCCTGGTCATCACAATGTTCCATGGCCTCTGTCATCACCATGCTCCATGGTCTTTCTCATCACAATGCTCTATGACCCCTGTCATCACAATGCTTGATGACCATTGTCATCACAATGCTCCAAGGCCCCTGTCATCACAATGCCTCATGGTCTTTGTAATCACAATGCTCAATTACCAATGTCATCACAGTGCTCCATGCCGTTGTCATCACAATGCTCCATGGTCCCTGTAATCACAATGCTCCATACTCTTGTCATCACAATGTTCCTTGGCCTTTGTCATCACAGTGCTCCATGATACCTTTAATCAAAATTCTACATGACCACTCTCATCACAATGCAAGATGACCAATGTCATCACAATGCCCCATGACACGTGTCATCACAATTCGCCTTGGCCCTTGTCATCTCAATGCTGTATGAAACGTGTCATCAGTAGCTCCCAAGACCCTTGTCATCACAATGCTCCATGAACTCTGTTATCTCAATGTTCCATGGCCTTTGTATTCACAATGCTCCATTGTCCCGATAATCGCGTTGCTCCATGAACACTTTCATCACAATGCTCCTTGACCACTGTCACCATAATGCCCCATGACGTCTCTCATCACTGTGCTCCAAGGCCACTCTCATCAAAATGCTCCATGATCTGTGTCAGCACAATATTGCATGACACTTGTCATCACAATGCTCCATGATCCCTCTAATCACAATGATCCCTGCCAATTTCATCACAATGACCCAAGTCTCCTGTAATCACAATGCTCCATGCCCTTGTCATCACAATGCTCCAGGTCTGTTGTCATCACCATGCTTCATGCCCGTGTCATCACAATGCTCCATGAATCTTGTCCTCACAATGCTCCATGGCCCATGTCATCACAATGCTCCATGACCCCTCTCATCACAATGATCTATGGCCTTTGTCATCACAATGCTCCGTGACCCCCGTCAACACAATGCCTGATGACCCCTGTCATCAAAATGCTAAATGGCACTTGTCATCACAATGCTCTATGATGCCTGTCATCACTATTCTCCATGTCACTTGTTATCACAAGGCTCCATGGCCCCTGTACTCCCAGTACTCCATGACCCCTTTCATCACAATGCCCAATGTCACCTCTGATCACAATTCTCAATGGCATTTGTCATCACGATGCTCCATGACACCTGTCATCACAATGCTCCATGAGACTTGTCATCACAATGCTCCATGGCCCCTCTCATTCCTGTGCTCCATAATAACTTTAATCACATTTCTAGATGACCACTGCCATCACAATGCCCCATGACATTGTCATCACAATTCGCCATGACCATTGTCATCACAATGCTCCATGAACCATGTCATCACAGGGTCCCAGGACACTTGGCATCACAATGATCCATTACCACTTTCATCACAATGCTCCATGACCACTGTCATCTCAATGCTCCATGGCCTTTGTATTCACAATGCTCCATGGCCCCTGTAATCACAGTGCTCCATAACACCTTTCATCATAATGCTCCATGACCACTGCCATCTCAATGCCTCATGACGCCTGTCATCACAATTCTCCAAGGCCCCTCTCATCACAGTGCTCCATGACACTTGTCATCCCATTGCTCCATAACACCTGTCATCACAGTGTTCCCTGCCCATGTCATCAAAATGCTCCATGTCCCCTATAATCACAATGCTCCATGCCTTTTTCCTCACAAAGCTCCAGAATTTTGTCATCACAATGTTCCATGACCGTGGCATCCCAATGCTCCATGGCCCTTGTCATCACAATGCTCCAGAATTCTTGTCATCACAATGTTCCATGAACGTGTCATCACAATGCTACATGACCCTGGTCATCACAGTTCTCCATGACCTTTGTCATCACAATGCTCTATGTCACTTTTCATCACAATTCTCAATGACCACTTTAATCTCTATGCTCGCTGACCATTTTCATCACATTTCTCTATTGTCATTACAATTCCCCATGGCCCCTTTCTTCACAATTCTCCATGATGCCTGTCATCACAATGCTCCATGGCTTTTGTTATCACAATGTTCCAGGACCAGTTTCATCACAATACTCCATCCCCCTTGTCATCACAGTGCACAATGAAAGCTTTCATTACAATGCTCCATGACACTTGTCATCACAATGCTCCATGGCCTTTATCGTCACAATGCTCCCAGGCACTTTTCATCACGATATTCCATGAAAACTTTCATCACATTGCTCCATGACCATTGTCATCACAATAGTCCATACCCATGTCAACACAATGCTGCATAATCCCTGTCATCCCAATTCTCCATGACTGCTGTCATCACAATAATCCAGGACAATTTTCATAACAATGCTTCATGCCCCCAGTCATCACAGTGCTCCATGATACCTTCCATCACAATTCCTAGATGATCAGTGTCATCACAATGCCCCATGACACCTGTTATCACAATTGGCTATGACCCTTGTCATCACAATACTTGATGAACCGTGTCATCACAGTGTTCCAGGACACATGTCATCACAATGATCCATTAATATTTTCATCACAATGCTCCAATACACCTGTCATCACAATGCTCCATGTCCCCTCTTATCATATTGCTCCATGATCTCTTTCATCACAATGCTCCATGACCACTGTCATCACCATACCTCAAGACGCCTGTCATCTCAGTGCTCCATGGCCCCTTTCATCACAAGGCTCCATGAACCCAGTCATCACAATGTTCCCTGCCCTCTTCGTCACAATGCTCCATGGGCCCTGTCATCACAGTGCTCCATGTCCTTGTCATCAAAATTCTCCAGAACTCTTGTCATCATAATGTTCCATGCCAATGTCATCAAAATGTCCCATGACACTTGTCATCACAATGCTCCATGGCCTTTGTCATCACAATGTTCCATGGCCCCTGTCATCACAGTGCTCCTTAATACCTTTCATCACAATTCTACATGACCACTGTCATCACAATGCCCCATTTCAGATGTCATCACAATTCGCCATGGTCCTTGTCATAACAATGCTCCATGAACCGTGTCATCACAAGGTTTCAGGACACTTGTCATCACAATGATACATGATCACATTCATCACAATGCTCCATGAACCCTGTCATCTCAATGCTCCATAGCCTTTGTATTCACAATGCTCCATGGCCCCTGTAATCACAGTGCTCCATGACCCCTTTCATCACAATGCTCCAAGACCGCTGTCATCACAATGCCCCATGACGCCTGCCACCACCAATCTCCAAGGGCTCCCTTACCAAAAAGCTCCATGATCCCTGTCATCACAAAATTCTCTGCCCATATCATCACAATGCTACTTGTCACCTTTCATCACAATGCTCCATGCCCTTTCATCACAATGCTCCAGATTTCTTGTCATCACAAAGTTCCTTGACCGTGTCATCACAATGCTCCATGACCCGTGTCATCACAAAGCTCCATGACCCCTGGCATCACAATGATCCATGATTCCTTTCCTCACAGTGCTCCAGTACCCTTTTCATCACAATGCTCCATGCCATTGTCAGCACAATGCTACTTGGACCCTGTCATCAAAATGCTCCATCCCCTTTTCATCACAATGCTCCAGATATCCTACCATTACAATGCTCCATGCCCGTGTCAACACAATGCTCCATGACCCCTGTCATCAAAATGCTTGATGAAACTTGTTATCAGAATGTTCCATGACCCCTGTCATCAAAACGATCCCTGACCGTTGTCATCGCAATGCTGCATGATACCTTTCATCCCAATCCTCTGTGACCGCTGTCTTCACAATGCTCCAGGACAACTTTCATCACAATGCTCCATGCCCTGGTCATCAAAATGCTCCAGATCTCTTGTCATCATAATGCTCCATGCCAATGTCATCAAAATGCCCCATGACACTTGTCATCACAATGCTCCATGGCCTTTGTCATCACAATGTTCCATGGCCCCTGTCATCAGAGTGCTCCATGTTACCTTTCAATACAATTCTACATGACCACTGTCATCACAATGCCCCATGACAGATGATACCACAATTCGCCATGGTCCTTGTCATCACAATGCTCCATGAACTGTGTCATCACAAGGTTCCAGGACACTTGTCATCACAATGATCCATGATCACTTTCATCACAATGCTCCATGAACCCTGTCATCTCAATGCTCCATGGCCTTTGTATTCACAATGCTCCATGGCCCCTGTAATCACAGAGCTCCATGACCCCTTTCATCCCAATGCTCCAAGACCGCTGTCATCACAATGCCCCATGACGCCTGCCTTCACAAATCTCCAAGACCTCTCTTACCAAAAAGCTCCATGATCCCTGTCAGTACAATGTTCCATGACACTTTTTATCACAATGCTCCATGACCCCTGTCATCAAAAAGTTCTCTGCCCATATCGTCACAATGCTCCTTGTCACCTTTCATCACAATGCACCATGCCCTTTCATCACAATGCTCCAGAATTCTTGTCATCGCAATGTTCCTTGACCGTGTCATCACAATGCTCCATGACCCTTGTCATCACAAAGCTCCATGACCCCTGTCATCACAATGATCCATGATTCCTTTCCTCACAGTGCTCCAGTACCCTTTTCATCACAATGCTCCATGCCATTGTCAGCACAATTCTCCTTGGACCCTGTCATCAAAATGCTCCATCCCCTTTTCATCACAATGCTCCAGATATCCTATCATTACAATGCTCCATGCTCGTGTCAACACAATGCTCCATGACCCCTGTCATCAAAAGGCTTTATGAACCTTGTTATCAGAATGTTCCATGACCCCTGTCATCCAAATGATCCATGACCGTTGTCATCACAATGCTGCATGATACCTTTCATCCCAATTCTCTGTGACCGCTGTCATCACAATGCTCCAGGACAACTTTCATCACAATGCTCCATGACCCCTGTCATCACAACGTTCCATGAAAGTTGTCATCAAAATGCTCCATGACCCCGGTCACCACAAGGTTCCCTGCCCTTGTCATCACAATGGTACATGGCCTGGTCATCACAATGTTCCATGGCCTCTGTCATCACCATGCTCCATGGTCTTTCTCATCACAATGCTCTATGACCCCTGTCATCACAATGCTTGATGACCATTGTCATCACAATGCTCCAAGGCCCCTGTCATCACAATGCCTCATGGTCTTTGTAATCACAATGCTCAATGACCAATGTCATCACAGTGCTCCATGCCGTTGTCATCACAATGCTCCATGGTCCCTGTAATCACAATGCTCCATACCCTTGTCATCACAATGCTCCAGAACACTTGTCATCATAATGCTCCATTCCCGTGTCATCACATTGCTGAATGACACTTGTCATCACAATGTTCCTTGGCCTTTGTCATCACAGTGCTCCATGATACCTTTAATCAAAATTCTACATGACCACTCTCATCACAATGCAAGATGATCAATGTCATCACAATGCCCCATGACATTGTCATCACAATTCGCCATGACCATTGTCATCACAATGCTCCATGAACCATGTCATCACAGGGTCCCAGGACACTTGGCATCACAATGATCCATTACCACTTTCATCACAATGCTCCATGACCACTGTCATCTCAATGCTCCATGGCCTTTGTATTCACAATGCTCCATGGCCCCTGTAATCACAGTGCTCTATAACACCTTTCTTCATAATGCTCCATGACCACTGCCATCTCAATGCCTCATGACGCCTGTCATCACAATTCTCCAAGGCCCCTCTCATCACAGTGCTCCATGACACTTGTCATCCCATTGCTCCATAACACCTGTCATCACAGTGTTCCCTGCCCATGTCATCAAAATGCTCCATGTCCCCTATAATCACAATGCTCCATGCCTTTTTCCTCACAAAGCTCCAGAATTTTGTCATCACAATGTTCCATGACCGTGGCATCCCAATGCTCCATGGCCCTTGTCATCACAATGCTCCAGAATTCTTGTCATCACAATGTTCCATGAACGTGTCATCACAATGCTACATGACCCTGGTCATCACAGTTCTCCATGACCTTTGTCATCACAATGCTCTATGTCACTTTTCATCACAATTCTCAATGACCACTTTAATCACTATGCTCGCTGACCATTTTCATCACATTTCTCTATTGTCATTACAATTCCCCATGGCCCCTTTCTTCACAATTCTCCATGATGCCTGTCATCACAATGCTCCATGGCTTTTGTTATCACAATGTTCCAGGACCAGTTTCATCACAATACTCCATCCCCCTTGTCATCACAGTGCACAATGAAAGCTTTCATTACAATGCTCCATGACACTTGTCATCACAATGCTCCATGGCCTTTATCGTCACAATGCTCCCAGGCACTTTTCATCACGATATTCCATGAAAACTTTCATCACATTGCTCCATGACCATTGTCATCACAATAGTCCATACCCATGTCAACACAATGCTGCATAATCCCTGTCATCCCAATTCTCCATGACTGCTGTCATCACAATAATCCAGGACAATTTTCATAACAATGCTTCATGCCCCCAGTCATCACAGTGCTCCATGATACCTTTCATCACAATTCCTAGATGATCAATGTCATCACAATGCCCCATGACACCTGTTATCACAATTCGCTATGACCCTTGTCATCACAATACTTGATGAACCGTGTCATCACAGTGTTCCAGGACACATGTCATCACAATGATCCATTAATATTTTCATCACAATGCTCCAATACACCTGTCATCACAATGCTCCATGTCCCCTCTTATCATATTGCTCCATGATCTCTTTCATCACAATGCTCCATGACCACTGTCATCACCATACCTCAAGACGCCTGTCATCTCAGTGCTCCATGGCCCCTTTCATCACAAGGCTCCATGAACCCAGTCATCACAATGTTCCCTGCCCTCTTCGTCACAATGCTCCATGGGCCCTGTCATCACAATGCTCCATGCCCTTGTCATCAAAATTCTCCAGAACTCTTGTCATCATAATGTTCCATGCCAATGTCATCAAAATATCCAATGACACTTGTCATCACATTGCTCCATGGCCTTTGTCATCACAATGTTCCATGGCCCTTGTCATCACAGTGCTCCTTGATACCTTTCATCACAATTCTACATGACCACTGTCATCACAATGCCCCATTTCAGATGTCATCACAATTCGCCATGGTCCTTGTCATAACAATGCTCCATGAACCGTTTCATCACAAGGTTTCAGGACACTTGTCAGCACAATGATCCATGATCACTTTCATCACAATGCTCCATGAACCCTGTCATCTCAATGCTCCATAGCCTTTGTATTCACAATGCTCCATGGCCCCTGTAATCACAGTGCTCCATGACCCCTTTCATCACAATGCTCCAAGACCGCTGTCATCACAATGCCCCATGACGCCTGCCACCACCAATCTCCAAGGGCTCCCTTACCAAAAAGCTCCATGATCCCTGTCAGTACAATGTTCCATGACACTTTTCATCACAATGCTCCATGACCCCTGTCATCACAAAGTTCTCTGCCCATATCATCACAATGCTACTTGTCACCTTTCATCACAATGCTCCATGCCCTTTCATCACAATGCTCCAGATTTCTTGTCATCACAATGTTCCTTGACCGTGTCATCACAATGCTCCATGACCCATGTCATCACAAAGCTCCATGACCCCTGGCATCACAATGATCCATGATTCATTTCCTCAGAGTGCTCCAGTACCCTTTTCATCACAATGCTCCATGCCATTGTCAGCACAATTCTCCTTGGACCCTGTCATCAAAATGCTCCATCCCCTTTTCATCACAATGCTCCAGATATCCTATCATTTCAATGCTCCATGCCCGTGTCAACACAATGCTCCATGACCCCTGTCATCAAAATGATCCCTGACCGTTGTCATCGCAATGCTGCATGATACCTTTCATCCCAATTCTCTGTGACCGCTGTCATCACAATGCTCCAGGACAACTTTCATCACAATGCTCCATGACCCCTGTCATCACAACGTTCCATGAAAGTTGTCATCAAAATGCTCCATGACCCCGGTCACCACAAGGTTCCCTGCCCTTGTCATCACAATGGTACATGGCCTGGTCATCACAATGTTCCATGGCCTCTGTCATCACCATGCTCCATGGTCTTTCTCATCACAATGCTCTATGACCCCTGTCATCACAATGCTTGATGACCATTGTCATCACAATGCTCCCAGGCCCCTGTCATCACAATGCCTCATGGTCTTTGTAATCACAATGCTCAATGACCAATGTCATCACAGTGCTCCATGCCGTTGTCATCACAATGCTCCATGGTCCCTGTAATCACAATGCTCCATACCCTTGTCATCACAATGCTCCAGAACACTTGTCATCATAATGCTCCATTCCCGTGTCATCACATTGCTGAATGACACTTGTCATCACAATGTTCCTTGGCCTTTGTCATCACAGTGCTCCATGATACCTTTAATCAAAATTCTACATGACCACTCTCATCACAATGCAAGATGACCAATGTCATCACAATGCCCCATGACACGTGTCATCACAATTCGCCTTGGCCCTTGTCATCTCAATGCTGTATGAAACGTGTCATCAGTAGCTCCCAAGACCCTTGTCATCACAATGCTCCATGAACTCTGTTATCTCAATGTTCCATGGCCTTTGTATTCACAATGCTCCATTGTCCCGATAATCGCGTTGCTCCATGAACACTTTCATCACAATGCTCCTTGACCACTGTCACCATAATGCCCCATGACGTCTCTCATCACTGTGCTCCAAGGCCACTCTCATCAAAATGCTCCATGATCTGTGTCAGCACAATATTGCATGACACTTGTCATCACAATGCTCCATGATCCCTCTAATCACAATGATCCCTGCCAATTTCATCACAATGACCCAAGTCTCCTGTAATCACAATGCTCCATGCCCTTGTCATCACAATGCTCCAGGTCTGTTGTCATCACCATGCTTCATGCCCGTGTCATCACAATGCTCCATGAATCTTGTCCTCACAATGCTCCATGGCCCATGTCATCACAATGCTCCATGACCCCTCTCATCACAATGATCTATGGCCTTTGTCATCACAATGCTCCGTGACCCCCGTCAACACAATGCCTGATGACCCCTGTCATCAAAATGCTAAATGGCACTTGTCATCACAATGCTCTATGATGCCTGTCATCACTATTCTCCATGTCACTTGTTATCACAAGGCTCCATGGCCCCTGTACTCCCAGTACTCCATGACCCCTTTCATCACAATGCCCAATGTCACCTCTGATCACAATTCTCAATGGCATTTGTCATCACGATGCTCCATGACACCTGTCATCACAATGCTCCATGAGACTTGTCATCACAATGCTCCATGGCCCCTCTCATTACTGTGCTCCATAATAACTTTAATCACATTTCTAGATGACCACTGCCATCACAATGCCCCATGACATTGTCATCACAATTCGCCATGACCATTGTCATCACAATGCTCCATGAACCATGTCATCACAGGGTCCCAGGACACTTGACATCACAATGATCCATTACCACTTTCATCACAATGCTCCATGACCACTGTCATCTCAATGCTCCATGGCCTTTGTATTCACAATGCTCCATGGCCCCTCTAATCACAGGGCTCCATAACACCTTTCATCATAATGCTCAATGACCACTGCCATCTCAATGCCTCATGACGCCTGTCATCACAATTCTCCAAGGCCCCTCTCATCACAGTGCTCCATGACACTTGTCATCCCATTGCTCCATAACACCTGTCATCACAGTGTTCCCTGCCCATGTCATCAAAATGCTCCATGTCCCCTATAATCACAATGCTCCATGCCTTTTTCCTCACAAAGCTCCAGAATTTTGTCATCACAATGTTCCATGACCGTGGCATCCCAATGCTCCATGGCCCTTGTCATCACAATGCTCCAGAATTCTTGTCATCACAATGTTCCATGAACGTGTCATCACAATGCTACATGACCCTGGTCATCACAGTTCTCCATGACCTTTGTCATCACAATGCTCTATGTCACTTTTCATCACAATTCTCAATGACCACTTTAATCACTATGCTCGCTGACCATTTTCATCACATTTCTCTATTGTCATGACAATTCCCCATGGCCCCTTTCTTCACAATTCTCCATGATGCCTGTCATCACAATGCTCCATGGCTTTTGTTATCACAATGTTCCAGGACCAGTTTCATCACAATACTCCATCCCCCTTGTCATCACAGTGCACAATGAAAGCTTTCATTACAATGCTCCATGACACTTGTCATCACAATGCTCCATGGCCTTTATCGTCACAATGCTCCCAGGCACTTTTCATCACGATATTCCATGAAAACTTTCATCACATTGCTCCATGACCATTGTCATCACAATAGTCCATACCCATGTCAACACAATGCTGCATAATCCCTGTCATCCCAATTCTCCATGACTGCTGTCATCCCAATAATCCAGGACAATTTTCATAACAATGCTTCATGCCCCCAGTCATCACAGTGCTCCATGATACCTTCCATCACAATTCCTAGATGATCAATGTCATCACAATGCCCCATGACACCTGTTATCACAATTCGCTATGACCCTTGTCATCACAATACTCGATGAACCGTGTCATCACAGTGTTCCAGGACACATGTCATCACAATGATCCATTAATATTTTCATCACAATGCTCCAATACACCTGTCATCACAATGCTCCATGTCCCCTCTTATCATGTTGCTCCATGATCTCTTTCATCACAATGCTCCATGACCACTGTCATCACCATACCTCAAGACGCCTGTCATCTCAGTGCTCCATGGCCCCTTTCATCACAAGGCTCCATGAACCCAGTCATCACAATGTTCCCTGCCCTCTTCGTCACAATGCTCCATGGGCCCTGTCATCACAATGCTCCATGCCCTTGTCATCAAAATTCTCCAGAACTCTTGTCATCATAATGTTCCATGCCAATGTCATCAAAATGTCCCATGACACTTGTCATCACAATGCTCCATGGCCTTTGTCATCACAATGTTCCATGGCCCCTGTCATCACAGTGCTTGATGACCATTGTCATCACAATGCTCCCAGGCCCCTGTCATCACAATGCCTCATGGTCTTTGTAATCACAATGCTCAATGACCAATGTCATCACAGTGCTCCATGCCGTTGTCATCACAATGCTCCATGGTCCCTGTAATCACAATGCTCCATACCCTTGTCATCACAATGCTCCAGAACACTTGTCATCATAATGCTCCATTCCCGTGTCATCACACTGCTGAATGACACTTGTCATCACAATGTTCCTTGGCCTTTGTCATCACAGTGCTCCATGATACCTTTAATCAAAATTCTACATGACCACTCTCATCACAATGCAAGATGACCAATGTCATCACAATGCCCCATGACACGTGTCATCACAATTCGCCTTGGCCCTTGTCATCTCAATGCTGTATGAAACGTGTCATCAGTAGCTCCCAAGACCCTTGTCATCACAATGCTCCATGAACTCTGTTATCTCAATGTTCCATGGCCTTTGTATTCACAATGCTCCATTGTCCCGATAATCGCGTTGCTCCATGAACACTTTCATCACAATGCTCCTTGACCACTCTCACCATAATGCCCCATGACGTCTCTCATCACTGTGCTCCAAGGCCACTCTCATCAAAATGCTCCATGATCTGTGTCAGCACAATATTGCATGACACTTGTCATCACAATGCTCCATGATCCCTCTAATCACAATGATCCCTGCCAATTTCATCACAATGACCCAAGTCTCCTGTAATCACAATGCTCCATGCCCTTGTCATCACAATGCTCCAGGTCTGTTGTCATCACCATGCTTCATGCCCGTGTCATCACAATGCTCCATGAATCTTGTCCTCACAATGCTCCATGGCCCATGTCATCACAATGCTCCATGACCCCTCTCATCACAATGATCTATGGCCTTTGTCATCACAATGCTCCGTGACCCCCGTCAACACAATGCCTGATGACCCCTGTCATCAAAATGCTAAATGGCACTTGTCATCACAATGCTCTATGATGCCTGTCATCACTATTCTCCATGTCACTTGTTATCACAAGGCTCCATGGCCCCTGTACTCCCAGTACTCCATGACCCCTTTCATCACAATGCCCAATGTCACCTCTGATCACAATTCTCAATGGCATTTGTCATCACGATGCTCCATGACACCTGTCATCACAATGCTCCATGAGACTTGTCATCACAATGCTCCATGGCCCCTCTCATTACTGTGCTCCATAATAACTTTAATCACATTTCTAGATGACCACTGCCATCACAATGCCCCATGACATTGTCATCACAATTCGCCATGACCATTGTCATCACAATGCTCCATGAACCATGTCATCACAGGGTCCCAGGACACTTGACATCACAATGATCCATTACCACTTTCATCACAATGCTCCATGACCACTGTCATCTCAATGCTCCATGGCCTTTGTATTCACAATGCTCCATGGCCCCTCTAATCACAGGGCTCCATAACACCTTTCATCATAATGCTCAATGACCACTGCCATCTCAATGCCTCATGACGCCTGTCATCACAATTCTCCAAGGCCCCTCTCATCACAGTGCTCCATGACACTTGTCATCCCATTGCTCCATAACACCTGTCATCACAGTGTTCCCTGCCCATGTCATCAAAATGCTCCATGTCCCCTATAATCACAATGCTCCATGCCTTTTTCCTCACAAAGCTCCAGAATTTTGTCATCACAATGTTCCATGACCGTGGCATCCCAATGCTCCATGGCCCTTGTCATCACAATGCTCCAGAATTCTTGTCATCACAATGTTCCATGAACGTGTCATCACAATGCTACATGACCCTGGTCATCACAGTTCTCCATGACCTTTGTCATCACAATGCTCTATGTCACTTTTCATCACAATTCTCAATGACCACTTTAATCACTATGCTCGCTGACCATTTTCATCACATTTCTCTATTGTCATTACAATTCCCCATGGCCCCTTTCTTCACAATTCTCCATGATGCCTGTCATCACAATGCTCCATGGCTTTTGTTATCACAATGTTCCAGGACCAGTTTCATCACAATACTCCATCCCCCTTGTCATCACAGTGCACAATGAAAGCTTTCATTACAATGCTCCATGACACTTGTCATCACAATGCTCCATGGCCTTTATCGTCACAATGCTCCCAGGCACTTTTCATCACGATATTCCATGAAAACTTTCATCACATTGCTCCATGACCATTGTCATCACAATAGTCCATACCCATGTCAACACAATGCTGCATAATCCCTGTCATCCCAATTCTCCATGACTGCTGTCATCCCAATAATCCAGGACAATTTTCATAACAATGCTTCATGCCCCCAGTCATCACAGTGCTCCATGATACCTTCCATCACAATTCCTAGATGATCAATGTCATCACAATGCCCCATGACACCTGTTATCACAATTCGCTATGACCCTTGTCATCACAATACTCGATGAACCGTGTCATCACAGTGTTCCAGGACACATGTCATCACAATGATCCATTAATATTTTCATCACAATGCTCCAATACACCTGTCATCACAATGCTCCATGTCCCCTCTTATCATATTGCTCCATGATCTCTTTCATCACAATGCTCCATGACCACTGTCATCACCATACCTCAAGACGCCTGTCATCTCAGTGCTCCATGGCCCCTTTCATCACAAGGCTCCATGAACCCAGTCATCACAATGTTCCCTGCCCTCTTCGTCACAATGCTCCATGGGCCCTGTCATCACAATGCTCCATGCCCTTGTCATCAAAATTCTCCAGAACTCTTGTCATCATAATGTTCCATGCCAATGTCATCAAAATATCCAATGACACTTGTCATCACATTGCTCCATGGCCTTTGTCATCACAATGTTCCATGGCCCCTGTCATCACAGTGCTCCTTGATACCTTTCATCACAATTCTACATGACCACTGTCATCACAATGCCCCATTTCAGATGTCATCACAATTCGCCATGGTCCTTGTCATAACAATGCTCCATGAACCGTGTCATCACAAGGTTTCAGGACACTTGTCAGCACAATGATCCATGATCACTTTCATCACAATGCTCCATGAACCCTGTCATCTCAATGCTCCATAGCCTTTGTATTCACAATGCTCCATGGACCCTGTAATCACAGTGCTCCATGACCCCTTTCATCACAATGCTCCAAGACCGCTGTCATCACAATGCCCCATGACGCCTGCCACCACCAATCTCCAAGGGCTCCCTTACCAAAAAGCTCCATGATCCCTGTCAGTACAATGTTCCATGACACTTTTCATCACAATGCTCCATGACCCCTGTCATCACAAAGTTCTCTGCCCATATCATCACAATGCTACTTGTCACCTTTCATCACAATGCTCCATGCCCTTTCATCACAATGCTCCAGATTTCTTGTCATCACAATGTTCCTTGACCGTGTCATCACAATGCTCCATGACCCGTGTCATCACAAAGCTCCATGACCCCTGGCATCACAATGATCCATGATTCCTTTCCTCAGAGTGCTCCAGTACCCTTTTCATCACAATGCTCCATGCCATTGTCAGCACAATTCTCCTTGGACCCTGTCATCAAAATGCTCCATCCCCTTTTCATCACAATGCTCCAGATATCCTATCATTTCAATGCTCCATGCCCGTGTCAACACAATGCTCCATGACCCCTGTCATCAAAATGCTTGATGAAACTTGTTATCAGAATGTTCCATGACCCCTGTCATCAAAATGATCCCTGACCGTTGTCATCGCAATGCTGCATGACACCTTTCATCCCAATTCTCTGTGACCGCTGTCATCACAACGCTCCAGGACAACTTTCATCACAATGCTCCATGACCCCTGTCATCACAACGTTCCATGAAAGTTGTCATCAAAATGCTCCATGACCCCGGTCACCACAAGTTTCCCTGCCCTTGTCATCACAATGGTACATGGCCTGGTCATCACAATGTTCCATGGCCTCTGTCATCACCATGCTCCATGGTCTTTCTCATCACAATGCTCTATGACCCCTGTCATCACAATGCTTGATGACCATTGTCATCACAATGCTCCAAAGCCCCTGTCATCACAATGTCTCATGGTCTTTGTAATCACAATGCTCAATGACCAATGTCATCACAGTGCTCCATGCCGTTGTCATCACAATGCTCCATGGTCGCTGTAATCACAATGCTCCATACCCTTTTCATCACAATGCTCCAGAACACTTGTCATCATAATGCTCCATTCCCGTGTCATCACATTGCTGAATGACACTTGTCATCACAATGTTCCTTGGCCTTTGTCATCACAGTGCTCCATGATACCTTTAATCAAAATTCTACATGACCAATCTCATCACAATGCAAGATGACCAATGTCATCAAAATGCCCCATGACACGTGTCATCACAATTCGCCTTGGCCCTTGTCATCTCAATGCTGTATGAAACGTGTCATCAGTAGCTCCCAAGACCCTTGTCATCACAATGCTCCATGAACTCTGTTATCTCAATGTTCCATGGCCTTTGTATTCACAATGCTCCATTGTCCCGATAATCGCGTTGCTCCATGAACACTTTCATCACAATGCTCCTTGACCACTCTCACCATAATGCCCCATGACGTCTCTCATCACTGTGCTCCAAGGCCACTCTCATCAAAATGCTCCATGATCTGTGTCAGCACAATATTGCATGACACTTGTCATCACAATGCTCCATGATCCCTCTAATCACAATGATCCCTGCCAATTTCATCACAATGACCCAAGTCTCCTGTAATCACAATGCTCCATGCCCTTGTCATCACAATGCTCCAGGTCTGTTGTCATCACCATGCTTCATGCCCGTGTCATCACAATGCTCCATGAATCTTGTCCTCACAATGCTCCATGGCCCATGTCATCACAATGCTCCATGACCCCTCTCATCACAATGCTCTATGGCCTTTGTCATCACAATGCTCCGTGACCCCCGTCAACACAATGCCTGATGACCCCTGTCATCAAAATGCTAAATGGCACTTGTCATCACAATGCTCTATGATGCCTGTCATCACTATTCTCCATGTCACTTGTTATCACAAGGCTCCAAGGCCCCTGTACTCCCAGTACTCCATGACACCTTTCATCACAATGCCCAATGTCACCTCTGATCACAATTCTCAATGGCATTTGTCATCACGATGCTCCATGACACCTGTCATCACAATGCTCCATGAGACTTGTCATCACAATGCTCCATGGCCCCTCTCATTACTGTGCTCCATAATAACTTTAATCACATTTCTAGATGACCACTGCCATCACAATGCCCCATGACATTGTCATCACAATTCGCCATGACCATTGTCATCACAATGCTCCATGAACCATGTCATCACAGTGTCCCAGGACACTTGACATCACAATGATCCATTACCACTTTCATCACAATGCTCCATGACCACTGTCATCTCAATGCTCCATGGCCCCTGTAATCACAGTGCTCCATAACACCTTTCATCATCATGCTCCATGACCACTGCCATCTCAATGCCTCATGACGCCTGTCATCACAATTCTCCAAGGCCCCTCTCATCACAGTGCTCCATGACACTTGTCATCCCATTGCTCCATAACACCTGTCATCACAGTGTTCCCTGCCCATGTCATCAAAATGCTCCATGTCCCCTATAATCACAATGCTCCATGCCTTTTTCCTCACAAAGCTCCAGAATTTTGTCATCACAATGTTCCATGACCGTGGCATCCCAATGCTCCATGGCCCTTCTCATCACAATGCTCCAGAATTCTTGTCATCACAATGTTCCATGAACGTGTCATCACAATGCTACATGACCCTGGTCATCACAGTTCTCCATGACCTTTGTCATCACAATGCTCTATGTCACTTTTCATCACAATTCTCAATGACCACTTTAATCACTATGCTCGCTGACCATTTTCATCACATTTCTCTATTGTCATTACAATTCCCCATGGCCCCTTTCTTCACAATTCTCCATGATGCCTGTCATCACAATGCTCCATGGCTTTTGTTATCACAATGTTCCAGGACCAGTTTCATCCAATACTCCATCCCCCTTGTCATCACAGTGCACAATGAAAGCTTTCATTACAATGCTCCATGACACTTGTCATCACAATGCTCCATGGCCTTTATCGTCACAATGCTCCCAGGCACTTTTCATCATGATATTCCATGAAAACTTTCATCACATTGCTCCATGACCATTGTCATCACAATAGTCCATACCCATGTCAACACAATGCTGCATAATCCCTGTCATCCCAATTCTCCATGACTGCTGTCATCACAATAATCCAGGACAATTTTCATAACAATGCTTCATGCCCCCAGTCATCACAGTGCTCCATGATACCTTCCATCACAATTCCTAGATGATCAATGTCATCACAATGCCCCATGACACCTGTTATCACAATTCGCTATGACCCTTGTCATCACAATACTCGATGAACCGTGTCATCACAGTGTTCCAGGACACATGTCATCACAATGATCCATTAATATTTTCATCACAATGCTCCAATACACCTGTCATCACAATGTTCCATGTCCCCTCTTATCATATTGCTCCATGATCTCTTTCATCACAATGCTCCATGACCACTGTCATCACCATACCTCAAGACGCCTGTCATCTCAGTGCTCCATGGCCCTTTTCATCACAAGGCTCCATGAACCCAGTCATCACAATGTTCCCTGCCCTCTTCGTCACAATGCTCCATGGGCCCTGTCATCACAATGCTCCATGCCCTTGTCATCAAAATTCTCCAGAACTCTTGTCATCATAATGTTCCATGCCAATGTCATCAAAATGTCCCATGACACTTGTCATCACAATGCTCCATGGCCTTTGTCATCACAATGTTCCATGGCCCCTGTCATCACAGTGCTCCTTGATACCTTTCATCACAACTCTACGTGACCACTGTCATCACAATGCCCCATTTCAGATGTCATCACAATTCGCCATGGTCCTTGTCATAACAATGCTCCATAAACCGTGTCATCACAAGGTTTCAGCACACTTGTCATCACAATGATCCATGATCACTTTCATCACAATGCTCCATGAACCCTGTCATCTCAATGCTCCATAGCCTTTGTATTCACAATGCTCCATGGACCCTGTAATCACAGTGTTCCATGACCCCTTTCATCACAATGCTCCAAGACCGCTGTCATCACAATGCCCCATGACGCCTGCCACCACCAATCTCCAAGGGCTCCCTTACCAAAAAGCTCCATGATCCCTGTCAGTACAATGTTCCATGACACTTTTCATCACAATGCTCCATGACCCCTGTCATCACAAAGTTCTCTGCCCATATCATCACAATGCTACTTGTCACCTTTCATCACAATGCTCCATGCCATTGTCAGCACAATGCTCCTTGGACCCTGTCATCAAAATGCTCCATCCACTTTTCATCACAATGCTCCAGATATCCTATCATTACCATGCTCCATGCCCGTGTCAACACAATGCTCCATGACCTCTGTCATCAAAATGCTTGATGAAACTTGTTATCAAATATTCCATGACCCCTGTCATCAAAATGATCCCTGACCGTTGTCATCACAATGCTGCATGATACCTTTCATCCCAATTCTCTGTGACCGCTGTCATCACAATGCTCCATGACCCCTGTCATCACAACGTTCCATGAAAGTTGTCATCAAAATGCTCCATGACCCCGGTCACCACAAGGTTCCCTGCCCTTGTCATCACAATGGTACATGGCCTGGTCATCACAATGTTCCATGGCCTCTGTCATCACCATGCTCCATGGTCTTTCTCATCACAATGCTCTATGACCCCTGTCATCACAATGCTTCATGACCATTGTCATCACAATGCTCCCAGGCCCCTGTCATCACAATGCCTCATGGTCTTTGTAATCACAATGCTCAATGACCAATGTCATCACAGTGCTCCATGCCATTGTCATCACAATGCTCCATGGTCCCTGTAATCACAATGCTCCATACCCTTGTCATCACAATGCTCCAGAACACTTGTCATCATAATGCTCCATTCCCGTGTCATCACATTGCTGAATGACACTTGTCATCACAATGTTCCTTGGCCTTTGTCATCACAGTGCTCCATGATACCTTTAATCAAAATTCTACATGACCACTCTCATCACAATGCAAGATGACCAATGTCATCACAATGCCCCATGACACCTGTTATCTCAATTCGCTATGACCCTTGTCATCACAATACTTGATGAACCGTGTCATCACAGTGTTCCAGGACACATGTCATCACAATGATCCATTAATATTTTCATCACAATGCTCCAATACACCTGTCATCACAATGCTCCATGTCCTCTCTTATCATATTGCTCCATGATCTCTTTCATCACAATGCTCCATGACCACTGTCATCACCATACCTCAAGACGCCTGTCATCTCAGTGCTCCATGGCCCCTTTCATCACAAGGCTCCATGAACCCAGTCATCACAATGTTCCCTGCCCTCTTCGTCACAATGCTCCATGGGCCCTGTCATCACAATGCTCCATGCCCTTGTCATCAAAATTCTCCAGAACTCTTGTCATCATAATGTTCCATGCCAATGTCATCAAAATGTCCCATGACACTTGTCATCACAATGCTCCATGGCCTTTGTCATCACAATGTTCCATGGCCCCTGTCATCACAGTGCTCCTTGATACCTTTCATCACAATTCTACATGACCACTGTCATCACAATGCCCCATTTCAGATGTCATCACAATTCGCCATGGTCCTTGTCATAACAATGCTCCATGAACCGTGTCATCACAAGGTTTCAGGACACTTGTCATCACAATGATCCATGATCACATTCATCACAATGCTCCATGAAACCTGTCATCTCAATGCTCCATAGAGTTTGTATTCACAATGCTCCATGGCCCCTGTAATCACAGTGCTCCATGACCCCTTTCATCACAATGCTCCAAGACCGCTGTCATCACAATGCCCCATGACGCCTGCCACCACCAATCTCCAAGGGCTCCCTTACCAAAAAGCTACATGATCCCTGTCAGTACAATGTTCCATGACACTTTTCATCATAATGCTCCATGACCCCTGTCATCACAAAGTTCTCTGCCCATATCATCACAATGCTACTTGTCACCTTTCATCACAATGCTCCATGCCCTTTCATCACAATGCTCCAGATTTCTTGTCATCACAAAGTTCCTTGACCGTGTCATCACAATGCTCCATGACCCGTGTCATCACAAAGCTCCATGACCCCTGGCATCACAATGATCCATGATTCCTTTCCTCACAGTGCTCCAGTACCCTTTTCATCACAATGCTCCATGCCATTGTCAGCACAATGCTACTTGGACCCTGTCATCAAAATGCTCCATCCCCTTTTCATCACAATGCTCCAGATATCCTATCATTACAATGCTCCATGCCCGTGTCAACACAATGCTCCATGACCCCTGTCATCAAAATGCTTGATGAAACTTGTTATCAGAATGTTCCATGACCCCTGTCATCAAAATGATCCCTGACCGTTGTCATCGCAATGCTGCATGATACGTTTCATCCCAATCCTCTGTGACCGCTGTCTTCACAATGCTCCAGGACAACTTTCATCACAATGCTCCATGCCCTGGTCATCAAAATGCTCCAGATCTCTTGTCATCATAATGCTCCATGCCAATGTCATCAAAATGCCCCATGACACTTGTCATCACAATGCTCCATGGCCTTTGTCATCACAATGTTCCATGGCCCCTGTCATCAGAGTGCTCCATGTTACCTTTCAATACAATTCTACATGACCACTGTCATCACAATGCCCCATGACAGATGATACCACAATTCGCCATGGTCCTTGTCATCACAATGCTCCATGAACTGTGTCATCACAAGGTTCCAGGACACTTGTCATCACAATGATCCATGATCACTTTCATCACAATGCTCCATGAACCCTGTCATCTCAATGCTCCATGGCCTTTGTATTCACAATGCTCCATGGCCCCTGTAATCACAGAGCTCCATGACCCCTTTCATCCCAATGCTCCAAGACCGCTGTCATCACAATGCCCCATGACGCCTGCCTTCACAAATCTCCAAGACCTCTCTTACCAAAAAGCTCCATGATCCCTGTCAGTACAATGTTCCATGACACTTTTTATCACAATGCTCCATGACCCCTGTCATCAAAAAGTTCTCTGCCCATATCGTCACAATGCTCCTTGTCACCTTTCATCACAATGCACCATGCCCTTTCATCACAATGCTCCAGAATTCTTGTCATCGCAATGTTCCTTGACCGTGTCATCACAATGCTCCATGACCCGTGTCATCACAAAGCTCCATGACCCCTGGCATCACAATGATCCATGATTCCTTTCCTCAGAGTGCTCCAGTACCCTTTTCATCACAATGCTCCATGCCATTGTCAGCACAATTCTCCTTGGACCCTGTCATCAAAATGCTCCATCCCCTTTTCATCACAATGCTCCAGATATCCTATCATTACAATGCTCCATGCTCGTGTCAACACAATGCTCCATGACCCCTGTCATCAAAATGCTTTATGAACCTTGTTATCAGAATGTTCCATGACCCCTGTCATCCAAATGATCCATGACCGTTGTCATCACAATGCTGCATGATACCTTTCATCCCAATTCTCTGTGACCGCTGTCAACACAATGCTCCAGGAAAACTTTCATCACAATGCTCCATGACCCCTGTCATCACAACGTTCCATGAAAGTTGTCATCAAAATGCTCCATGACCCCGGTCACCACAAGGTTCCCTGCCCTTGTCATCACAATGGTACATGGCCTGGTCATCACAATGTTCCATGGCCTCTGTCATCACCATGCTCCATGGTCTTTCTCATCACAATGCTCTATGAACCCTGTCATCACAATGCTTGATGACCATTGTCATCACAATGCTCCAAGGCCCCTGTCATCACAATGCCTCATGGTCTTTGTAATCACAATGCTCAATGACCAATGTCATCACAGTGCTCCATGCCATTGTCATCACAATGCTCCATGGTCCCTGTAATCACAATGCTCCATACCCTTGTCATCACAATGCTCCAGAACACTTGTCATCATAATGCTCCATTCCCGTGTCATCACATTGCTGAATGACACTTGTCATCACAATGTTCCTTGGCCTTTGTCATCACAGTGCTCCATGATACCTTTAATCAAAATTCTACATGACCACTCTCATCACAATGCAAGATGACCAATGTCATCACAATGCCCCATGACACGTGTCATCACAATTCGCCTTGGCCCTTGTCATCTCAATGCTGTATGAAACGTGTCATCAGTAGCTCCCAAGACCCTTGTCATCACAATGCTCCATGAACTCTGTTATCTCAATGTTCCATGGCCTTTGTATTCACAATGCTCCATTGTCCCGATAATCGCGTTGCTCCATGAACACTTTCATCACAATGCTCCTTGACCACTGTCACCATAATGCCCCATGACGTCTCTCATCACTGTGCTCCAAGGCCACTCTCATCAAAATGCTCCATGATCTGTGTCAGCACAATATTGCATGACACTTGTCATCACAATGCTCCATGATCCCTCTAATCACAATGATCCCTGCCAATTTCATCACAATGACCCAAGTCTCCTGTAATCACAATGCTCCATGCCCTTGTCATCACAATGCTCCAGGTCTGTTGTCATCACCATGCTTCATGCCCGTGTCATCACAATGCTCCATGAATCTTGTCCTCACAATGCTCCATGGCCCATGTCATCACAATGCTCCATGACCCCTCTCATCACAATGATCTATGGCCTTTGTCATCACAATGCTCCGTGACCCCCGTCAACACAATGCCTGATGACCCCTGTCATCAAAATGCTAAATGGCACTTGTCATCACAATGCTCTATGATGCCTGTCATCACTATTCTCCATGTCACTTGTTATCACAAGGCTCCAAGGCCCCTGTACTCCCAGTACTCCATGACACCTTTCATCACAATGCCCAATGTCACCTCTGATCACAATTCTCAATGGCATTTGTCATCACGATGCTCCATGACACCTGTCATCACAATGCTCCATGAGACTTGTCATCACAATGCTCCATGGCCCCTCTCATTACTGTGCTCCATAATAACTTTAATCACATTTCTAGATGACCACTGCCATCACAATGCCCCATGACATTGTCATCACAATTCGCCATGACCATTGTCATCACAATGCTCCATGAACCATGTCATCACAGTGTCCCAGGACACTTGACATCACAATGATCCATTACCACTTTCATCACAATGCTCCATGACCACTGTCATCTCAAAGCTCCATGGCCCCTGTAATCACAGTGCTCCATAACACCTTTCATCATCATGCTCCATGACCACTGCCATCTCAATGCCTCATGACGCCTGTCATCACAATTCTCCAAGGCCCCTCTCATCACAGTGCTCCATGACACTTGTCATCCCATTGCTCCATAACACCTGTCATCACAGTGTTCCCTGCCCATGTCATCAAAATGCTCCATGTCCCCTATAATCACAATGCTCCATGCCTTTTTCCTCACAAAGCTCCAGAATTTTGTCATCACAATGTTCCATGACCGTGGCATCCCAATGCTCCATGGCCCTTCTCATCAAAATGCTCCAGAATTCTTGTCATCACAATGTTCCATGAACGTGTCATCACAATGCTACATGACCCTGGTCATCACAGTTCTCCATGACCTTTGTCATCACAATGCTCTATGTCACTTTTCATCACAATTCTCAATGACCACTTTAATCACTATGCTCGCTGACCATTTTCATCACATTTCTCTATTGTCATTACAATTCCCCATGGCCCCTTTCTTCACAATTCTCCATGATGCCTGTCATCACAATGCTCCATGGCTTTTGTTATCACAATGTTCCAGGACCAGTTTCATCCAATACTCCATCCCCCTTGTCATCACAGTGCACAATGAAAGCTTTCATTACAATGCTCCATGACACTTGTCATCACAATGCTCCATGGCCTTTATCGTCACAATGCTCCCAGGCACTTTTCATCATGATATTCCATGAAAACTTTCATCACATTGCTCCATGACCATTGTCATCACAATAGTCCATACCCATGTCAACACAATGCTGCATAATCCCTGTCATCCCAATTCTCCATGACTGCTGTCATCACAATAATCCAGGACAATTTTCATAACAATGCTTCATGCCCCCAGTCATCACAGTGCTCCATGATACCTTCCATCACAATTCCTAGATGATCAATGTCATCACAATGCCCCATGACACCTGTTATCACAATTCGCTATGACCCTTGTCATCACAATACTCGATGAACCGTGTCATCACAGTGTTCCAGGACACATGTCATCACAATGATCCATTAATATTTTCATCACAATGCTCCAATACACCTGTCATCACAATGTTCCATGTCCCCTCTTATCATATTGCTCCATGATCTCTTTCATCACAATGCTCCATGACCACTGTCATCACCATACCTCAAGACGCCTGTCATCTCAGTGCTCCATGGCCCTTTTCATCACAAGGCTCCATGAACCCAGTCATCACAATGTTCCCTGCCCTCTTCGTCACAATGCTCCATGGGCCCTGTCATCACAATGCTCCATGCCCTTGTCATCAAAATTCTCCAGAACTCTTGTCATCATAATGTTCCATGCCAATGTCATCAAAATGTCCCATGACACTTGTCATCACAATGCTCCATGGCCTTTGTCATCACAATGTTCCATGGCCCCTGTCATCACAGTGCTCCTTGATACCTTTCATCACAACTCTACGTGACCACTGTCATCACAATGCCCCATTTCAGATGTCATCACAATTCGCCATGGTCCTTGTCATAACAATGCTCCATAAACCGTGTCATCACAAGGTTTCAGCACACTTGTCATCACAATGATCCATGATCACTTTCATCACAATGCTCCATGAACCCTGTCATCTCAATGCTCCATAGCCTTTGTATTCACAATGCTCCATGGACCCTGTAATCACAGTGCTCCATGACCCCTTTCATCACAATGCTCCAAGACCGCTGTCATCACAATGCCCCATGACGCCTGCCACCACCAATCTCCAAGGGCTCCCTTACCAAAAAGCTCCATGATCCCTGTCAGTACAATGTTCCATGACACTTTTCATCACAATGCTCCATGACCCCTGTCATCACAAAGTTCTCTGCCCATATCATCACAATGCTACTTGTCACCTTTCATCACAATGCTCCATGCCATTGTCAGCACAATGCTCCTTGGACCCTGTCATCAAAATGCTCCATCCACTTTTCATCACAATGCTCCAGATATCCTATCATTACCATGCTCCATGCCCGTGTCAACACAATGCTCCATGACCTCTGTCATCAAAATGCTTGATGAAACTTGTTATCAAATATTCCATGACCCCTGTCATCAAAATGATCCCTGACCGTTGTCATCACAATGCTGCATGATACCTTTCATCCCAATTCTCTGTGACCGCTGTCATCACAATGCTCCATGACCCCTGTCATCACAACGTTCCATGAAAGTTGTCATCAAAATGCTCCATGACCCCGGTCACCACAAGGTTCCCTGCCCTTGTCATCACAATGGTACATGGCCTGGTCATCACAATGTTCCATGGCCTCTGTCATCACCATGCTCCATGGTCTTTCTCATCACAATGCTCTATGACCCCTGTCATCACAATGCTTCATGACCATTGTCATCACAATGCTCCCAGGCCCCTGTCATCACAATGCCTCATGGTCTTTGTAATCACAATGCTCAATGACCAATGTCATCACAGTGCTCCATGCCATTGTCATCACAATGCTCCATGGTCCCTGTAATCACAATGCTCCATACCCTTGTCATCACAATGCTCCAGAACACTTGTCATCATAATGCTCCATTCCCGTGTCATCACATTGCTGAATGACACTTGTCATCACAATGTTCCTTGGCCTTTGTCATCACAGTGCTCCATGATACCTTTAATCAAAATTCTACATGACCACTCTCATCACAATGCAAGATGACCAATGTCATCACAATGCCCCATGACACCTGTTATCACAATTCGCTATGACCCTTGTCATCACAATACTTGATGAACCGTGTCATCACAGTGTTCCAGGACACATGTCATCACAATGATCCATTAATATTTTCATCACAATGCTCCAATACACCTGTCATCACAATGCTCCATGTCCCCTCTTATCATATTGCTCCATGATCTCTTTCATCACAATGCTCCATGACCACTGTCATCACCATACCTCAAGACGCCTGTCATCTCAGTGCTCCATGGCCCCTTTCATCACAAGGCTCCATGAACCCAGTCATCACAATGTTCCCTGCCCTCTTCGTCACAATGCTCCATGGGCCCTGTCATCACAATGCTCCATGCCCTTGTCATCAAAATTCTCCAGAACTCTTGTCATCATAATGTTCCATGCCAATGTCATCAAAATGTCCCATGACACTTGTCATCACAATGCTCCATGGCCTTTGTCATCACAATGTGCCATGGCCCCTGTCATCACAGTGCTCCTTGATACCTTTCATCACAATTCTACATGACCACTGTCATCACAATGCCCCATTTCAGATGTCATCACAATTCGCCATGGTCCTTGTCATAACAATGCTCCATGAACCGTGTCATCACAAGGTTTCAGGACACTTGTCATCACAATGATCCATGATCACATTCATCACAATGCTCCATGAAACCTGTCATCTCAATGCTCCATAGAGTTTGTATTCACAATGCTCCATGGCCCCTGTAATCACAGTGCTCCATGACCCCTTTCATCACAATGCTCCAAGACCGCTGTCATCACAATGCCCCATGACGCCTGCCACCACCAATCTCCAAGGGCTCCCTTACCAAAAAGCTACATGATCCCTGTCAGTACAATGTTCCATGACACTTTTCATCATAATGCTCCATGACCCCTGTCATCACAAAGTTCTCTGCCCATATCATCACAATGCTACTTGTCACCTTTCATCACAATGCTCCATGCCCTTTCATCACAATGCTCCAGATTTCTTGTCATCACAAAGTTCCTTGACCGTGTCATCACAATGCTCCATGACCCGTGTCATCACAAAGCTCCATGACCCCTGGCATCACAATGATCCATGATTCCTTTCCTCACAGTGCTCCAGTACCCTTTTCATCACAATGCTCCATGCCATTGTCAGCACAATGCTACTTGGACCCTGTCATCAAAATGCTCCATCCCCTTTTCATCACAATGCTCCAGATATCCTATCATTACAATGCTCCATGCCCGTGTCAACACAATGCTCCATGACCCCTGTCATCAAAATGCTTGATGAAACTTGTTATCAGAATGTTCCATGACCCCTGTCATCAAAATGATCCCTGACCGTTGTCATCGCAATGCTGCATGATACGTTTCATCCCAATCCTCTGTGACCGCTGTCTTCACAATGCTCCAGGACAACTTTCATCACAATGCTCCATGCCCTGGTCATCAAAATGCTCCAGATCTCTTGTCATCATAATGCTCCATGCCAATGTCATCAAAATGCCCCATGACACTTGTCATCACAATGCTCCATGGCCTTTGTCATCACAATGTTCCATGGCCCCTGTCATCAGAGTGCTCCATGTTACCTTTCAATACAATTCTACATGACCACTGTCATCACAATGCCCCATGACAGATGATACCACAATTCGCCATGGTCCTTGTCATCACAATGCTCCATGAACTGTGTCATCACAAGGTTCCAGGACACTTGTCATCACAATGATCCATGATCACTTTCATCACAATGCTCCATGAACCCTGTCATCTCAATGCTCCATGGCCTTTGTATTCACAATGCTCCATGGCCCCTGTAATCACAGAGCTCCATGACCCCTTTCATCCCAATGCTCCAAGACCGCTGTCATCACAATGCCCCATGACGCCTGCCTTCACAAATCTCCAAGACCTCTCTTACCAAAAAGCTCCATGATCCCTGTCAGTACAATGTTCCATGACACTTTTTATCACAATGCTCCATGACCCCTGTCATCAAAAAGTTCTCTGCCCATATCGTCACAATGCTCCTTGTCACCTTTCATCACAATGCACCATGCCCTTTCATCACAATGCTCCAGAATTCTTGTCATCGCAATGTTCCTTGACCGTGTCATCACAATGCTCCATGACCCGTGTCATCACAAAGCTCCATGACCCCTGGCATCACAATGATCCATGATTCCTTTCCTCACAGTGCTCCAGTACCCTTTTCATCACAATGCTCCATGCCATTGTCAGCACAATTCTCCTTGGACCCTGTCATCAAAATGCTCCATCCCCTTTTCATCACAATGCTCCAGATATCCTATCATTACAATGCTCCATGCTCGTGTCAACACAATGCTCCATGACCCCTGTCATCAAAATGCTTTATGAACCTTGTTATCAGAATGTTCCATGACCCCTGTCATCCAAATGATCCATGACCGTTGTCATCACAATGCTGCATGATACCTTTCATCCCAATTCTCTGTGACCGCTGTCAACACAATGCTCCAGGAAAACTTTCATCACAATGCTCCATGACCCCTGTCATCACAACGTTCCATGAAAGTTGTCATCAAAATGCTCCATGACCCCGGTCACCACAAGGTTCCCTGCCCTTGTCATCACAATGGTACATGGCCTGGTCATCACAATGTTCCATGGCCTCTGTCATCACCATGCTCCATGGTCTTTCTCATCACAATGCTCTATGAACCCTGTCATCACAATGCTTGATGACCATTGTCATCACAATGCTCCAAGGCCCCTGTCATCACAATGCCTCATGGTCTTTGTAATCACAATGCTCAATGACCAATGTCATCACAGTGCTCCATGCCATTGTCATCACAATGCTCCATGGTCCCTGTAATCACAATGCTCCATACCCTTGTCATCACAATGCTCCAGAACACTTGTCATCATAATGCTCCATTCCCGTGTCATCACATTGCTGAATGACACTTGTCATCACAATGTTCCTTGGCCTTTGTCATCACAGTGCTCCATGATACCTTTAATCAAAATTCTACATGACCACTCTCATCACAATGCAAGATGACCAATGTCATCACAATGCCCCATGACACGTGTCATCACAATTCGCCTTGGCCCTTGTCATCTCAATGCTGTATGAAACGTGTCATCAGTAGCTCCCAAGACCCTTGTCATCACAATGCTCCATGAACTCTGTTACCTCAATGTTCCATGGCCTTTGTATTCACAATGCTCCATTGTCCCGATAATCGCGTTGCTCCATGAACACTTTCATCACAATGCTCCTTGAGCACTGTCACCATAATGCCCCATGACGTCTCTCATCACTGTGCTCCAAGGCCACTCTCATCAAAATGCTCCATGATCTGTGTCAGCACAATATTGCATGACACTTGTCATCACAATGCTCCATGATCCCTCTAATCACAATGATCCCTGCCAATTTCATCACAATGACCCAAGTCTCCTGTAATCACAATGCTCCATGCCCTTGTCATCACAATGCTCCAGGTCTGTTGTCATCACCATGCTTCATGCCCGTGTCATCACAATGCTCCATGAATCTTGTCCTCACAATGCTCCATGGCCCATGTCATCACAATGCTCCATGACCCCTCTCATCACAATGATCTATGGCCTTTGTCATCACAATGCTCCGTGACCCCCGTCAACACAATGCCTGATGACCCCTGTCATCAAAATGCTAAATGGCACTTGTCATCACAATGCTCTATGATGCCTGTCATCACTATTCTCCATGTCACTTGTTATCACAAGGCTCCATGGCCCCTGTACTCCCAGTACTCCATGACCCCTTTCATCACAATGCCCAATGTCACCTCTGATCACAATTCTCAATGGCATTTGTCATCACGATGCTCCATGACACCTGTCATCACAATGCTCCATGAGACTTGTCATCACAATGCTCCATGGCCCCTCTCATTCCTGTGCTCCATAATAACTTTAATCACATTTCTAGATGACCACTGCCATCACAATGCCCCATGACATTGTCATCACAATTCGCCATGACCATTGTCATCACAATGCTCCATGAACCATGTCATCACAGGGTCCCAGGACACTTGGCATCACAATGATCCATTACCACTTTCATCACAATGCTCCATGACCACTGTCATCTCAATGCTCCATGGCCTTTGTATTCACAATGCTCCATGGCCCTTGTAATCACAGTGCTCCATAACACCTTTCATCATAATGCTCCATGACCACTGCCATCTCAATGCCTCATGACGCCTGTCATCACAATTCTCCAAGGCCCCTCTCATCACAGTGCTCCATGACACTTGTCATCCCATTGCTCCATAACACCTGTCATCACAGTGTTCCCTGCCCATGTCATCAAAATGCTCCATGTCCCCTATAATCACAATGCTCCATGCCTTTTTCCTCACAAAGCTCCGGAATTTTGTCATCACAATGTTCCATGACCGTGGCATCACAATGCTCCATGGCCCTTGTCATCACAATGCTCCAGAATTCTTGTCATCACAATGTTCCATGAACGTGTCATCACAATGCTACATGACCCTGGTCATCACAGTTCTCCATGACCTTTGTCATCACAATGCTCTATGTCACTTTTCATCACAATTCTCAATGACCACTTTAATCACTATGCTCGCTGACCATTTTCATCACATTTCTCTATTGTCATTACAATTCCCCATGGCCCCTTTCTTCACAATTCTCCATGATGCCTGTCATCACAATGCTCCATGGCTTTTGTTATCACAATGCTCCAGGACCAGTTTCATCACAATACTCCATCCCCCTTGTCATCACAGTGCACAATGAAAGCTTTCATTACAATGCTCCATGACACTTGTCATCACAATGCTCCATGGCCTTTATCGTCACAATGCTCCCAGGCACTTTTCATCACGATATTCCATGAAAACTTTCATCACATTGCTCCATGACCATTGTCATCACAATAGTCCATACCCATGTCAACACAATGCTGCATAATCCCTGTCATCCCAATTCTCCATGACTGCTGTCATCACAATAATCCAGGACAATTTTCATAACAATGCTTCATGCCCCCAGTCATCACAGTGCTCCATGATACCTTTCATCACAATTACTAGATGATCAATGTCATCACAATGCCCCATGACACCTGTTATCACAATTCGCTATGACCCTTGTCATCACAATACTCGATGAACCGTGTCATCACAGTGTTCCAGGACACATGTCATCACAATGATCCATTAATATTTTCATCACAATGCTCCAATACACCTGTCATCACAATGCTCCATGTCACCTCTTATCATATTGCTCCATGATCTCTTTCATCACAATGCTCCATGACCACTGTCATCACCATACCTCAAGACGCCTGTCATCTCAGTGCTCCATGGCCCCTTTCATCACAAGGCTCCATGAACCCAGTCATCACAATGTTCCCTGCCCTCTTCGTCACAATGCTCCATGGGCCCTGTCATCACAATGCTCCATGCCCTTGTCATCAAAATTCTCCAGAACTCTTGTCATCATAATGTTCCATGCCAATGTCATCAAAATGTCCCATGACACTTGTCATCACAATGCTCCATGGCCTTTGTCATCACAATGTTCCATGGCCCCTGTCATCACAGTGCTCCTTGATACCTTTCATCACAATTCTACATGACCACTGTCATCACAATGCCCCATTTCAGATGTCATCACAATTCGCCATGGTCCTTGTCATAACAATGCTCCATGAACCGTGTCATCACAAGGTTTCAGGACACTTGTCATCACAATGATCCATGATCACTTTCATCACAATGCTCCATGAACCCTGTCATCTCAATGCTCCATAGCCTTTGTATTCACAATGCTCCATGGCCCCTGTAATCACAGTGCTCCATGACCCCTTTCATCACAATGCTCCAAGACCGCTGTCATCACAATGCCCCATGACGCCTGCCACCACCAATCTCCAAGGGCTCCCTTACCAAAAAGCTCCATGATCCCTGTCAGTACAATGTTCCATGACACTTTTCATCACAATGCTCCATGACCCCTGTCATCACAAAGTTCTCTGCCCATATCATCACAATGCTACTTGTCACCTTTCATCACAATGCTCCATGCCCTTTCATCACAATGCTCCAGATTTCTTGTCATCACAATGTTCCTTGACCGTGTCATCACAATGCTCCATGACCCGTGTCATCACAAAGCTCCATGACCCCTGGCATCACAATGATCCATGATTCCTTTCCTCAGAGTGCTCCAGTACCCTTTTCATCACAATGCTCCATGCCATTGTCAGCACAATGCTACTTGGACCCTGTCATCAAAATGCTCCATCCCCTTTTCATCACAATGCTCCAGATATCCTATCATTTCAATGCTCCATGCCCGTGTCAACACAATGCTCCATGACCCCTGTCATCAAAATGCTTGATGAAACTTGTTATCAGAATGTTCCATGACCCCTGTCATCAAAATGATCCCTGACCGTTGTCATCGCAATGCTGCATGATACCTTTCATCCCAATTCTCTGTGACCGCTGTCATCACAATGCTCCAGGACAACTTTCATCACAATGCTCCATGACCCCTGTCATCACAACGTTCCATGAAAGTTGTCATCAAAATGCTCCATGACCCCGGTCACCACAAGGTTCCCTGCCCTTGTCATCACAATGGTACATGGCCTGGTCATCACAATGTTCCATGGCCTCTGTCATCACCATGCTCCATGGTCTTTCTCATCACAATGCTCTATGACCCCTGTCATCACAATGCTTGATGACCATTGTCATCACAATGCTCCCAGGCCCCTGTCATCACAATGCCTCATGGTCTTTGTAATCACAATGCTCAATGACCAATGTCATCACAGTTCTCCATGCCGTTGTCATCACAATGCTCCATGGTCCCTGTAATCACAATGCTCCATACCCTTGTCATCACAATGCTCCAGAACACTTGTCATCATAATGCTCCATTCCCGTGTCATCACATTGCTGAATGACACTTGTCATCACAATGTTCCTTGGCCTTTGTCATCACAGTGCTCCATGATACCTTTAATCAAAATTCTACATGACCACTCTCATCACAATGCAAGATGACCAATGTCATCACAATGCCCCATGACACGTGTCATCACAATTCGCCTTGGCCCTTGTCATCTCAATGCTGTATGAAACGTGTCATCAGTAGCTCCCAAGACCCTTGTCATCACAATGCTCCATGAACTCTGTTATCTCAATGTTCCATGGCCTTTGTATTCACAATGCTCCATTGTCCCGATAATCGCGTTGCTCCATGAACACTTTCATCACAATGCTCCTTGACCACTGTCACCATAATGCCCCATGACGTCTCTCATCACTGTGCTCCAAGGCCACTCTCATCAAAATGCTCCATGATCTGTGTCAGCACAATATTGCATGACACTTGTCATCACAATGCTCCATGATCCCTCTAATCACAATGATCCCTGCCAATTTCATCACAATGACCCAAGTCTCCTGTAATCACAATGCTCCATGCCATTGTCAGCACAATGCTCCTTGGACCCTGTCATCAAAATGCTCCATCCACTTTTCATCACAATGCTCCAGATATCCTATCATTACCATGCTCCATGCCCGTGTCAACACAATGCTCCATGACCCCTGTCATCAAAATGCTTGATGAAACTTGTTATCAGAATATTCCATGACCCCTGTCATCAAAATGATCCCTGACCGTTGTCATCACAATGCTGCATGATACCTTTCATCCCAATTCTCTGTGACCGCTGTCATCACAATGCTCCATGACCCCTGTCATCACAACGTTCCATGAAAGTTGTCATCAAAATGCTCCATGACCCCGGTCACCACAAGGTTCCCTGCCCTTGTCATCACAATGGTACATGGCCTGGTCATCACAATGTTCCATGGCCTCTGTCATCACCATGCTCCATGGTCTTTCTCATCACAATGCTCTATGACCCCTGTCATCACAATGCTTGATGACCATTGTCATCACAATGCTCCCAGGCCCCTGTCATCACAATGCCTCATGGTCTTTGTAATCACAATGCTCAATGACCAATGTCATCACAGTGCTCCATGCCATTGTCATCACAATGCTCCATGGTCCCTGTAATCACAATGCTCCATACTCTTGTCATCACAATGTTCCTTGGCCTTTGTCATCACAGTGCTCCATGATACCTTTAATCAAAATTCTACATGACCACTCTCATCACAATGCAAGATGACCAATGTCATCACAATGCCCCATGACACGTGTCATCACAATTCGCCATGGTCCTTTTCATAACAATGCTCCATGAACCGTGTCATCACAAGGTTTCAGGACACTTGTCATCACAATGATCCATGATCACTTTCATCACAATGCTCCATGAAGCCTGTCATCTCAATGCTCCATAGCCTTTGTATTCACAATGCTCCATGGCCCCTCTAATCACAGTGCTCCATGACCCCTTTCATCACAATGCTCCAAGACCGCTGTCATCACAATGCCCCATGACGCCTGCCACCACCAATCTCCAAGGGCTCCCTTACCAAAAAGCTCCATGATCCCTGTCAGTACAATGTTCCATGACACTTTTCATCACAATGCTCCATGACCCTTGTCATCACAAAGCTCCATGACCCCTGTCATCACAATGATCCATGATTCCCTTCCTCACAGTGCTCCAGTACCCTTTTCATCACAATGCTCCATGCCATTGTCAGCACAATTCTCCTTGGACCCTGTCATCAAAATGCTCCATCCCCTTTTCATCACAATGCTCCAGATATCCTATCATTACAATGCTCCATGCTCGTGTCAACACAATGCTCCATGACCCCTGTCATCAAAATGCTTTATGAACCTTGTTATCAGAATGTTCCACGACCCCTGTCATCAAAATGATCCCTGACCGTTGTCATCGCAATGCTGCATGATACCTTTCATCCCAATTCTCTGTGACCGCTGTCATCACAATGCTCCCGGACAACTTTCATCACAATGCTCCATGACCCCTGTCATCACAACGTTCCATGAAAGTTGTCATCAAAATGCTCCATGACCCCGGTCACCACAAGGTTCCCTGCCCTTGTCATCACAATGGTACATGGCCTGGTCATCACAATGTTCCATGGCCTCTGTCATCACCATGCTCCATGGTCTTTCTCATCACAATGCTCTATGACCCCTGTCATCACAATGCTTGATGACCATTGTCATCACAATGCTCCAAGGCCCCTGTCATCACAATGCCTCATGGTCTTTGTAATCACAATGCTCAATGACCAATGTCATCACAGTGCTCCATGCCGTTGTCATCACAATGCTCCATGGTCCCTCTAATCACAATGCTCCATACTCTTGTCATCACAATGTTCCTTGGCCTTTGTCATCACAGTGCTCCATGATACCTTTAATCAAAATTCTACATGACCACTCTCATCACAATGCAAGATGACCAATGTCATCACAATGCCCCATGACACGTGTCATCACAATTCGCCTTGGCCCTTGTCATCTCAATGCTGTATGAAACGTGTCATCAGTAGCTCCCAAGACCCTTGTCATCACAATGCTCCATGAACTCTGTTATCTCAATGTTCCATGGCCTTTGTATTCACAATGCTCCATTGTCCCGATAATCGCGTTGCTCCATGAACACTTTCATCACAATGCTCCTTGACCACTGTCACCATAATGCCCCATGACGTCTCTCATCACTGTGCTCCAAGGCCACTCTCATCAAAATGCTCCATGATCTGTGTCAGCACAATATTGCATGACACTTGTCATCACAATGCTCCATGATCCCTCTAATCACAATGATCCCTGCCAATTTCATCACAATGACCCAAGTCTCCTGTAATCACAATGCTCCATGCCCTTGTCATCACAATGCTCCAGGTCTGTTGTCATCACCATGCTTCATGCCCGTGTCATCACAATGCTCCATGAATCTTGTCCTCACAATGCTCCATGGCCCATGTCATCACAATGCTCCATGACCCCTCTCATCACAATGATCTATGGCCTTTGTCATCACAATGCTCCGTGACCCCCGTCAACACAATGCCTGATGACCCCTGTCATCAAAATGCTAAATGGCACTTGTCATCACAATGCTCTATGATGCCTGTCATCACTATTCTCCATGTCACTTGTTATCACAAGGCTCCATGGCCCCTGTACTCCCAGTACTCCATGACCCCTTTCATCACAATGCCCAATGTCACCTCTGATCACAATTCTCAATGGCATTTGTCATCACGATGCTCCATGACACCTGTCATTACAATGCTCCATGAGACTTGTCATCACAATGCTCCATGGCCCCTCTCATTCCTGTGCTCCATAATAACTTTAATCACATTTCTAGATGACCACTGCCATCACAATGCCCCATGACATTGTCATCACAATTCGCCATGACCATTGTCATCACAATGCTCCATGAACCATGTCATCACAGGGTCCCAGGACACTTGGCATCACAATGATCCATTACCACTTTCATCACAATGCTCCATGACCACTGTCATCTCAATGCTCCATGGCCTTTGTATTCACAATGCTCCATGGCCCCTGTAATCACAGTGCTCCATAACACCTTTCATCATAATGCTCCATGACCACTGCCATCTCAATGCCTCATGACGCCTGTCATCACAATTCTCCAAGGCCCCTCTCATCACAGTGCTCCATGACACTTGTCATCCCATTGCTCCATAACACCTGTCATCACAGTGTTCCCTGCCCATGTCATCAAAATGCTCCATGTCCCCTATAATCACAATGCTCCATGCCTTTTTCCTCACAAAGCTCCAGAATTTTGTCATCACAATGTTCCATGACCGTGGCATCCCAATGCTCCATGGCCCTTGTCATCACAATGCTCCAGAATTCTTCTCATCACAATGTTCCATGAACGTGTCATCACAATGCTACATGACCCTGGTCATCACAGTTCTCCATGACCTTTGTCATCACAATGCTCTATGTCACTTTTCATCACAATTCTCAATGACCACTTTAATCACTATGCTCGCTGACCATTTTCATCACATTTCTCTATTGTCATTACAATTCCCCATGGCCCCTTTCTTCACAATTCTCCATGATGCCTGTCATCACAATGCTCCATGGCTTTTGTTATCACAATGTTCCAGGACCAGTTTCATCACAATACTCCATCCCCCTTGTCATCACAGTGCACAATGAAAGCTTTCATTACAATGCTCCATGACACTTGTCATCACAATGCTCCATGGCCTTTATCGTCACAATGCTCCCAGGCACTTTTCATCACGATATTCCATGAAAACTTTCATCACATTGCTCCATGACCATTGTCATCACAATAGTCCATACCCATGTCAACACAATGCTGCATAATCCCTGTCATCCCAATTCTCCATGACTGCTGTCATCCCAATAATCCAGGACAATTTTCATAACAATGCTTCATGCCCCCAGTCATCACAGTGCTCCATGATACCTTCCATCACAATTCCTAGATGATCAATGTCATCACATTGCCCCATGACACCTGTTATCACAATTCGCTATGACCCTTGTCATCACAATACTCGATGAACCGTGTCATCACAGTGTTCCAGGACACATGTCATCACAATGATCCATTAATATTTTCATCACAATGCTCCAATACACCTGTCATGACAATGCTCCATGTCCCCTCTTATCATATTGCTCCATGATCTCTTTCATCACAATGCTCCATGACCACTGTCATCACCATACCTCAAGACGCCTGTCATCTCAGTGCTCCATGGCCCCTTTCATCACAAGGCTCCATGAACCCAGTCATCACAATGTTCCCTGCCCTCTTCGTCACAATGCTCCATGGGCCCTGTCATCACAATGCTCCATGCCCTTGTCATCAAAATTCTCCAGAACTCTTGTCATCATAATGTTCCATGCCAATGTCATCAAAATGTCCCATGACACTTGTCATCACAATGCTCCATGGCCTTTGTCATCACAATGTTCCATGGCCCCTGTCATCACAGTGCTCCTTGATACCTTTCATCACAATTCTACATGACCACTGTCATCACAATGCCACATTTCAGATGTCATCACAATTCGCCATGGTCCTTGTCATAACAATGCTCCATGAACCGTGTCATCACAAGGTTTCAGGACACTTGTCATCACAATGATCCATGATCACTTTCATCACAATGCTCCATGAAGCCTGTCATCTCAATGCTCCATAGCCTTTGTATTCACAATGCTCCATGGCCCCTGTAATCACAGTGCTCCATGACCCCTTTCATCACAATGCTCCAAGACCGCTGTCATCACAATGCCCCATGACGCCTGCCACCACCAATCTCCAAGGGCTCCCTTACCAAAAAGCTCCATGATCCCTGTCAGTACAATGTTCCATGACACTTTTCATCATAATGCTCCATGACCCCTGTCATCACAAAGTTCTCTGCCCATATCATCACAATGCTACTTGTCACCTTTCATCACAATGCTCCATGCCATTGTCAGCACAATGCTCCTTGGACCCTGTCATCAAAATGCTCCATCCCCTTTTCATCACAATGCTCCAGATATCCTATCATTACCATGCTCCATGCCCGTGTCAACACAATGCTCCATGACCCCTGTCATCAAAATGCTTGATGAAACTTGTTATCAGAATATTCCATGACCCCTGTCATCAAAATGATCCCTGACCGTTGTCATCACAATGCTGCATGACACGTTTCATCCCAATTCTCTGTGACCGCTGTCATCACAATGCTCCATGACCCCTGTCATCACAACGTTCCATGAAAGTTGTCATCAAAATGCTCCATGACCCCGGTCACCACAAGGTTCCCTGCCCTTGTCATCACAATGGTACATGGCCTGGTCATCACAATGTTCCATGGCCTCTGTCATCACCATGCTCCATGGTCTTTCTCATCACAATGCTCTATGACCCCTGTCATCACAATGCTTGATGACCATTGTCATCACAATGCTCCAAGGCCCCTGTCATCACAATGCCTCATGGTCTTTGTAATCACAATGCTCAATGACCAATGTCATCACAGTGCTCCATGCCGTTGTCATCACAATGCTCCATGGTCCCTGTAATCACAATGCTCCATACTCTTGTCATCACAATGTTCCTTGGCCTTTGTCATCACAGTGCTCCATGATACCTTTAATCAAAATTCTACATGACCACTCTCATCACAATGCAAGATGACCAATGTCATCACAATGCCCCATGACACGTGTCATCACAATTCGCCTTGGCCCTTGTCATCTCAATGCTGTATGAAACGTGTCATCAGTAGCTCCCAAGACCCTTGTCATCACAATGCTCCATGAACTCTGTTATCTCAATGTTCCATGGCCTTTGTATTCACAATGCTCCATTGTCCCGATAATCGCGTTGCTCCATGAACACTTTCATCACAATGCTCCTTGACCACTGTCACCATAATGCCCCATGACGTCTCTCATCACTGTGCTCCAAGGCCACTCTCATCAAAATGCTCCATGATCTGTGTCAGCACAATATTGCATGACACTTGTCATCACAATGCTCCATGATCCCTCTAATCACAATGATCCCTGCCAATTTCATCACAATGACCCAAGTCTCCTGTAATCACAATGCTCCATGCCCTTGTCATCACAATGCTCCAGGTCTGTTGTCATCACCATGCTTCATGCCCGTGTCATCACAATGCTCCATGAATCTTGTCCTCACAATGCTCCATGGCCCATGTCATCACAATGCTCCATGACCCCTCTCATCACAATGATCTATGGCCTTTGTCATCACAATGCTCCGTGACCCCCGTCAACACAATGCCTGATGACCCCTGTCATCAAAATGCTAAATGGCACTTGTCATCACAATGCTCTATGATGCCTGTCATCACTATTCTCCATGTCACTTGTTATCACAAGGCTCCATGGCCCCTGTACTCCCAGTACTCCATGACCCCTTTCATCACAATGCCCAATGTCACCTCTGATCACAATTCTCAATGGCATTTGTCATCACGATGCTCCATGACACCTGTCATCACAATGCTCCATGAGACTTGTCATCACAATGCTCCATGGCCCCTCTCATTACTGTGCTCCATAATAACTTTAATCACATTTCTAGATGACCACTGCCATCACAATGCCCCATGACATTGTCATCACAATTCGCCATGACCATTGTCATCACAATGCTCCATGAACCATGTCATCACAGGGTCCCAGGACACTTGGCATCACAATGATCCATTACCACTTTCATCACAATGCTCCATGACCACTGTCATCTCAATGCTCCATGGCCTTTGTATTCACAATGCTCCATGGCCCCTGTAATCACAGTGCTCCATAACACCTTTCATCATAATGCTCCATGACCACTGCCATCTCAATGCCTCATGACGCCTGTCATCACAATTCTCCAAGGCCCCTCTCATCACAGTGCTCCATGACACTTGTCATCCCATTGCTCCATAACACCTGTCATCACAGTGTTCCCTGCCCATGTCATCAAAATGCTCCATGTCCCCTATAATCACAATGCTCCATGCCTTTTTCCTCACAAAGCTCCAGAATTTTGTCATCACAATGTTCCATGACCGTGGCATCCCAATGCTCCATGGCCCTTGTCATCACAATGCTCCAGAATTCTTGTCATCACAATGTTCCATGAACGTGTCATCACAATGCTACATGACCCTGGTCATCACAGTTCTCCATGACCTTTGTCATCACAATGCTCTATGTCACTTTTCATCACAATTCTCAATGACCACTTTAATCACTATGCTCGCTGACCATTTTCATCACATTTCTCTATTGTCATTACAATTCCCCATGGCCCCTTTCTTCACAATTCTCCATGATGCCTGTCATCACAATGCTCCATGGCTTTTGTTATCACAATGCTCCAGGACCAGTTTCATCACAATACTCCATCCCCCTTGTCATCACAGTGCACAATGAAAGCTTTCATTACAATGCTCCATGACACTTGTCATCACAATGCTCCATGGCCTTTATCGTCACAATGCTCCCAGGCACTTTTCATCACGATATTCCATGAAAACTTTCATCACATTGCTCCATGACCATTGTCATCACAATAGTCCATACCCATGTCAACACAATGCTGCATAATCCCTGTCATCCCAATTCTCCATGACTGCTGTCATCACAATAATCCAGGACAATTTTCATAACAATGCTTCATGCCCCCAGTCATCACAGCGCTCCATGATACCTTCCATCACAATTCCTAGATGATCAATGTCATCACAATGCCCCATGACACCTGTTATCACAATTCGCTATGACCCTTGTCATCACAATACTCGATGAACCGTGTCATCACAGTGTTCCAGGACACATGTCATCACAATGATCCATTCATATTTTCATCACAATGCTCCAATACACCTGTCATCACAATGCTCCATGTCCCCTCTTATCATATTGCTCCATGATCTCTTTCATCACAATGCTCCATGACCACTGTCATCACCATACCTCAAGACGCCTGTCATCTCAGTGCTCCATGGCCCCTTTCATCACAAGGCTCCATGAACCCAGTCATCACAATGTTCCCTGCCCTCTTCGTCACAATGCTCCATGGGCCCTGTCATCACAATGCTCCATGCCCTTGTCATCAAAATTCTCCAGAACTCTTGTCATCATAATGTTCCATGCCAATGTCATCAAAATGTCCCATGACACTTGTCATCACAATGCTCCATGGCCTTTGTCATCACAATGTTCCATGGCCCCTGTCATCACAGTGCTCCTTGATACCTTTCATCACAATTGTACATGACCACTGTCATCACAATGCCCCATTTCAGATGTCATCACAATTCGCCATGGTCCTTGTCATAACAATGCTCCATGAACCGTGTCATCACAAGGTTTCAGGACACTTGTCATCACAATGATCCATGATCACTTTCATCACAATGCTCCATGAACCCTGTCATCTCAATGCTCCATAGCCTTTGTATTCACAATGCTCCATGGCCCCTCTAATCACAGTGCTCCATGACCCCTTTCATCACAATACTCCAAGACCGCTGTCATCACAATGCCCCATGACGCCTGCCACCACCAATCTCCAAGGGCTCCCTTACCAAAAAGCTCCATGATCCCTGTCAGTACAATGTTCCATGACACTTTTCATCACAATGCTCCATGACCCCTGTCATCACAAAGTTCTCTGCCCATATCAACACAATGCTACTTGTCACCTTTCATCACAATGCTCCATGCCCTTTCATCACAATGCTCCAGATTTCTTGTCATCACAATGTTCCTTGACCGTGTCATCACAATGCTCCATGACCCGTGTCATCACAAAGCTCCATGACCCCTGGCATCACAATGATCCATGATTCCTTTCCTCAGAGTGCTCCAGTACCCTTTTCATCACAATGCTCCATGCCATTGTCAGCACAATTCTCCTTGGACCCTGTCATCAAAATGCTCCATCCCCTTTTCATCACAATGCTCCAGATATCCTATCATTTCAATGCTCCATGCCCGTGTCAACACAATGCTCCATGACCCCTGTCATCAAAATGCTTGATGAAACTTGTTATCAGAATGTTCCATGACCCCTGTCATCAAAATGATCCCTGACCGTTGTCATCGCAATGCTGCATGATACCTTTCATCCCAATTCTCTGTGACCGCTGTCATCACAATGCTCCAGGACAACTTTCATCACAATGCTCCATGACCCCTGTCATCACAACGTTCCATGAAAGTTGTCATCAAAATGCTCCATGACCCCGGTCACCACAAGGTTCCCTGCCCTTGTCATCACAATGGTACATGGCCTGGTCATCACAATGTTCCATGGCCTCTGTCATCACCATGCTCCATGGTCTTTCTCATCACAATGCTCTATGACCCCTGTCATCACAATGCTTGATGACCATTGTCATCACAATGCTCCCAGGCCCCTGTCATCACAATGCCTCATGGTCTTTGTAATCACAATGCTCAATGACCAATGTCATCACAGTGCTCCATGCCATTGTCATCACAATGCTCCATGGTCCCTGTAATCACAATGCTCCATACTCTTGTCATCACAATGTTCCTTGGCCTTTGTCATCACAGTGCTCCATGATACCTTTAATCAAAATTCTACATGACCACTCTCATCACAATGCAAGATGACCAATGTCATCACAATGCCCCATGACACGTGTCATCACAATTCGCCATGGTCCTTGTCATAACAATGCTCCATGAACCGTGTCATCACAAGGTTTCAGGACACTTGTCATCACAATGATCCATGATCACTTTCATCACAATGCTCCATGAAGCCTGTCATCTCAATGCTCCATAGCCTTTGTATTCACAATGCTCCATGGCCCCTCTAATCACAGTGCTCCATGACCCCTTTCATCACAATGCTCCAAGACCGCTGTCATCACAATGCCCCATGACGCCTGCCACCACCAATCTCCAAGGGCTCCCTTACCAAAAAGCTCCATGATCCCTGTCAGTACAATGTTCCATGACACTTTTCATCACAATGCTCCATGACCCTTGTCATCACAAAGCTCCATGACCCCTGTCATCACAATGATCCATGATTCCCTTCCTCACAGTGCTCCAGTACCCTTTTCATCACAATGCTCCATGCCATTGTCAGCACAATTCTCCTTGGACCCTGTCATCAAAATGCTCCATCCCCTTTTCATCACAATGCTCCAGATATCCTATCATTACAATGCTCCATGCTCGTGTCAACACAATGCTCCATGACCCCTGTCATCAAAATGCTTTATGAACCTTGTTATCAGAATGTTCCACGACCCCTGTCATCAAAATGATCCTTGACCGTTGTCATCACAATGCTGCATGATACCTTTCATCCCAATTCTCTGTGACCGCTGTCATCACAATGCTCCAGGACAACTTTCATCACAATGCTCCATGACCCCTGTCATCACAACGTTCCATGAAAGTTGTCATCAAAATGCTCCATGACCCCGGTCACCACAAGGTTCCCTGCCCTTGTCATCAAAATGGTACATGGCCTGGTCATCACAATGTTCCATGGCCTCTGTCATCACCATGCTCCATGGTCTTTCTCATCACAATGCTCTATGACCCCTGTCATCACAATGCTTGATGACAATTGTCATCACAATGCTCCCAGGCCCCTGTCATCACAATGCCTCATGGTCTTTGTAATCACAATACTCAATGACCAATGTCATCACAGTGCTCCATGCCGTTGTCATCACAATGCTCCATGGTCCCTGTAATCACAATGCTCCATACCCTTGTCATCACAATGCTCCAGAAAACTTGTCATCATAATGCTCCATTCCCGTGTCATCACATTGCTGAATGACACTTGTCATCACAATGTTCCTTGGCCTTTGTCATCACAGTGCTCCATGATACCTTTAATCAAAATTCTACATGACCACTCTCATCACAATGCAAGATGACCAATGTCATCACAATGCCCCATGAAACGTGTCATCACAATTCGCCATGGTCCTTGTCATAACAATGCTCCATGAACCGTGTCATCACAAGGTTTCAGGACACTTGTCATCACAATGATCCATGATCACTTTCATCACAATGCTCCATGAATCCTGTCATCTCAATGCTCCATAGCCTTTGTATTCACAATGCTCCATGGCCCCTCTAATCACAGTGCTCAATGACCCCTTTCATCACAATGCTCCAAGACCGCTGTCATCACAATGCCCCATGACGCCTGCCACCACCAATCTCCAAGGGCTCCCTTACCAAAAAGCTCCATGATCCCTGTCAGTACAATGTTCCATGACACTTTTCATCACAATGCTCCATGACCCTTGTCATCACAAAGCTCCATGACCCCTGTCATCACAATGATCCATGATTCCCTTCCTCACAGTGCTCCAGTACCCTTTTCATCACAATGCTCCATGCCATTGTCAGCACAATTCTCCTTGGACCCTGTCATCAAAATGCTCCATCCCCTTTTCATCACAATGCTCCAGATATCCTATCATTACAATGCTCCATGCTCGTGTCAACACAATGCTCCATGACCCCTGTCATCAAAATGCTTTATGAACCTTGTTATCAGAATGTTCCACGACCCCTGTCATCAAAATGATCCCTGACCGTTGTCATCGCAATGCTGCATGATACCTTTCATCCCAATTCTCTGTGACCGCTGTCATCACAATGCTCCCAGACAACTTTCATCACAATGCTCCATGACCCCTGTCATCACAACGTTCCATGAAAGTTGTCATCAAAATGCTCCATGACCCCGGTCACCACAAGGTTCCCTGCCCTTGTCATCACAATGGTACATGGCCTGGTCATCACAATGTTCCATGGCCTCTGTCATCACCATGCTCCATGGTCTTTCTCATCACAATGCTCTATGACCCCTGTCATCACAATGCTTCATGACCATTGTCATCACAATGCTCCAAGGCCCCTGTCATCACAATGCCTCATGGTCTTTGTAATCACAATGCTCAATGACCAATGTCATCACAGTGCTCCATGCCGTTGTCATCACAATGCTCCATGGTCCCTGTAATCACAATGCTCCATACTCTTGTCATCACAATGTTCCTTGGCCTTTGTCATCACAGTGCTCCATGATACCTTTAATCAAAATTCTACATGACCACTCTCATCACAATGCAAGATGACCAATGTCATCACAATGCCCCATGACACGTGTCATCACAATTCGCCTTGGCCCTTGTCATCTCAATGCTGTATGAAACGTGTCATCAGTAGCTCCCAAGACCCTTGTCATCACAATGCTCCATGAACTCTGTTATCTCAATGTTCCATGGCCTTTGTATTCACAATGCTCCATTGTCCCGATAATCGCGTTGCTCCATGAACACTTTCATCACAATGCTCCTTGACCACTGTCACCATAATGCCCCATGACGTCTCTCATCACTGTGCTCCAAGGCCACTCTCATCAAAATGCTCCATGATCTGTGTCAGCACAATATTGCATGACACTTGTCATCACAATGCTCCATGATCCCTCTAATCACAATGATCCCTGCCAATTTCATCACAATGACCCAAGTCTCCTGTAATCACAATGCTCCATGCCCTTGTCATCACAATGCTCCAGGTCTGTTGTCATCACCATGCTTCATGCCCGTGTCATCACAATGCTCCATGAATCTTGTCCTCACAATGCTCCATGGCCCATGTCATCACAATGCTCCATGACCCCTCTCATCACAATGATCTATGGCCTTTGTCATCACAATGCTCCGTGACCCCCGTCAACACAATGCCTGATGACCCCTGTCATCAAAATGCTAAATGGCACTTGTCATCACAATGCTCTATGATGCCTGTCATCACTATTCTCCATGTCACTTGTTATCACAAGGCTCCATGGCCCCTGTACTCCCAGTACTCCATGACCCCTTTCATCACAATGCCCAATGTCACCTCTGATCACAATTCTCAATGGCATTTGTCATCACGATGCTCCATGACACCTGTCATCACAATGCTCCATGAGACTTGTCATCACAATGCTCCATGGCCCCTCTCATTACTGTGCTCCATAATAACTTTAATCACATTTCTAGATGACCACTGCCATCACAATGCCCCATGACATTGTCATCACAATTCGCCATGACCATTGTCATCACAATGCTCCATGAACCATGTCATCACAGGGTCCCAGGACACTTGACATCACAATGATCCATTACCACTTTCATCACAATGCTCCATGACCACTGTCATCTCAATGCTCCATGGCCTTTGTATTCACAATGCTCCATGGCCCCTGTAATCACAGTGCTCCATAACACCTTTCATCATAATGCTCCATGACCACTGCCATCTCAATGCCTCATGACGCCTGTCATCACAATTCTCCAAGGCCCCTCTCATCACAGTGCTCCATGACACTTGTCATCCCATTGCTCCATAACACCTGTCATCACAGTGTTCCCTGCCCATGTCATCAAAATGCTCCATGTCCCCTATAATCACAATGCTCCATGCCTTTTTCCTCACAAAGCTCCAGAATTTTGTCATCACAATGTTCCATGACCGTGGCATCCCAATGCTCCATGGCCCTTGTCATCACAATGCTCCAGAATTCTTCTCATCACAATGTTCCATGAACGTGTCATCACAATGCTACATGACCCTGGTCATCACAGTTCTCCATGACCTTTGTCATCACAATGCTCTATGTCACTTTTCATCACAATTCTCAATGACCACTTTAATCACTATGCTCGCTGACCATTTTCATCACATTTCTCTATTGTCATTACAATTCCCCATGGCCCCTTTCTTCACAATTCTCCATGATGCCTGTCATCACAATGCTCCATGGCTTTTGTTATCACAATGTTCCAGGACCAGTTTCATCACAATACTCCATCCCCCTTGTCATCACAGTGCACAATGAAAGCTTTCATTACAATGCTCCATGACACTTGTCATCACAATGCTCCATGGCCTTTATCGTCACAATGCTCCCAGGCACTTTTCATCACGATATTCCATGAAAACTTTCATCACATTGCTCCATGACCATTGTCATCACAATAGTCCATACCCATGTCAACACAATGCTGCATAATCCCTGTCATCCCAATTCTCCATGACTGCTGTCATCCCAATAATCCAGGACAATTTTCATAACAATGCTTCATGCCCCCAGTCATCACAGTGCTCCATGATACCTTCCATCACAATTCCTAGATGATCAATGTCATCACATTGCCCCATGACACCTGTTATCACAATTCGCTATGACCCTTGTCATCACAATACTCGATGAACCGTGTCATCACAGTGTTCCAGGACACATGTCATCACAATGATCCATTAATATTTTCATCACAATGCTCCAATACACCTGTCATCACAATGCTCCATGTCCCCTCTTATCATATTGCTCCATGATCTCTTTCATCACAATGCTCCATGACCACTGTCATCACCATACCTCAAGACGCCTGTCATCTCAGTGCTCCATGGCCCCTTTCATCACAAGGCTCCATGAACCCAGTCATCACAATGTTCCCTGCCCTCTTCGTCACAATGCTCCATGGGCCCTGTCATCACAATGCTCCATGCCCTTGTCATCAAAATTCTCCAGAACTCTTGTCATCATAATGTTCCATGCCAATGTCATCAAAATGTCCCATGACACTTGTCATCACAATGCTCCATGGCCTTTGTCATCACAATGTTCCATGGCCCCTGTCATCACAGTGCTCCTTGATACCTTTCATCACAATTCTACATGACCACTGTCATCACAATGCCCCATTTCAGATGTCATCACAATTCGCCATGGTCCTTGTCATAACAATGCTCCATGAACCGTGTCATCACAAGGTTTCAGGACACTTGTCATCACAATGATCCATGATCACTTTCATCACAATGCTCCATGAACCCTGTCATCTCAATGCTCCATAGCCTTTGTATTCACAATGCTCCATGGCCCCTGTAATCACAGTGCTCCATGACCCCTTTCATCACAATGCTCCAAGACCGCTGTCATCACAATGCCCCATGACGCCTGCCACCACCAATCTCCAAGGGCTCCCTTACCAAAAAGCTCCATGATCCCTGTCAGTACAATGTTCCATGACACTTTTCATCATAATGCTCCATGACCCCTGTCATCACAAAGTTCTCTGCCCATATCATCACAATGCTACTTGTCACCTTTCATCACAATGCTCCATGCCATTGTCAGCACAATGCTCCTTGGACCCTGTCATCAAAATGCTCCATCCCCTTTTCATCACAATGCTCCAGATATCCTATCATTACCATGCTCCATGCCCGTGTCAACACAATGCTCCATGATCCCTGTCATCAAAATGCTTGATGAAACTTGTTATCAGAATATTCCATGACCCCTGTCATCAAAATGATCCCTGACCGTTGTCATCACAATGCTGCATGATACCTTTCATCCCAATTCTCTGTGACCGCTGTCATCACAATGCTCCAGGACAACTTTCATCACAATGTTCCATGAAAGTTGTCATCAAAATGCTCCATGACCCCGGTCACCACAAGGTTCCCTGCCCTTGTCATCACAATGGTACATGGCCTGGTCATCACAATGTTCCATGGCCTCTGTCATCACCATGCTCCATGGTCTTTCTCATCACAATGCTCTATGACCCTGTCATCACAATGCTTGATGACTATTGTCATCACAATGCTCCCAGGCCCCTGTCATCACAATGCCTCATGGTCTTTGTAATCACAATGCTCAATGACCAATGTCATCACAGTGCTCCATTGCATTGTCATCACAATGCTCCAGAACACTTGTCATCATAATGCTCCATTCCCGTGTCATCACATTGCTGAATGACACTTGTCATCACAATGTTCCTTGGCCTTTGTCATCACAGTGCTCCATGATACCTTTAATCAAAATTCTACATGACCACTCTCATCACAATGCAAGATGACCAATGTCATCACAATGCCCCATGACACCTGTTATCACAATTCGCTATGACCATTGTCATCACAATACTTGATGAACCGTGTCAGCACAGTGTTCCAGGACACATGTCATCACAATGATCCATTAATATTTTCATCACAATGCTCCAATACACCTGTCATCACAATGCTCCATGTCCCCTCTTATCATATTGCTCCATGATCTCTTTCATCACAATGCTCCATGACCACTGTCATCGCCATACCTCAAGACGCCTGTCATCTCAATGCTCCATGGCCCCTTTCATCACAAGGTTCCATGTACCCAGTCATCACAATGTTCCCTGCCCTCTTCGTCACAATGCTCCATGGGCCCTGTCATCACAATGCTCCTTCCCCTTGTCATCAAAATTCTCCAGAACCCTTGTCATCATAATGTTCCATGCCAATGTCATCAAAATGTCCCATGACACTTGTCATCACAATGCTCCATGGCCTTTGTCATCACAATGTTCCATGGCCACTGTCATCACAGTGCTCCTTGGTACCTTTCATCACAATTCTACATGACCACTGTCATCACAATGCCCCATTTCAGATGTCATCACAATTCGCCATGGTCCTTGTCATAACAATGCTCCATGAACCGTGTCATCACAAGGTTTCAGGACACTTGTCATCACAATGATCCATGATCACATTCATCACAATGCTCCATGAACCCTGTCATCTCAATGCTCCATAGCCTTTGTATTTACAATGCTCCATGGCCCCTCTAATCACAGTGCTCCATGACCCCTTTCATCACAATGCTCCAAGACCGCTGTCATCACAATGCCCCATGACGCCTGCCACCACCAATCTCCAAGGGCTCCCTTACCAAAAAGCTCCATGATCCCTGTCAGTACAATGTTCCATGACACTTTTCATCATAATGCTCCATGACCCCTGTCATCACAAAGTTCTCTGCCCATATCATCACAATGCTACTTGTCACCTTTCATCACAATGCTCCATGCCCTTTCATCACAATGCTCCAGAGTTCTTGTCGTCACAAAGTTCCTTGACCGTGTCATCACAATGCTCCATGACCCGTGTCATCACAAAGCTCCATGACCCCTGGCATGACAATGATCCATGATTCCTTTCCTCACAGTGCTCCAGTACCCTTTTCATCACAATGCTCCATGCCATTGTCAGCACAATTCTCCTTGGACCCTGTCATCAAAATGCTCCATCCCCTTTTCATCACAATGCTCCAGATATCCTATGATTACAATGCTCCATGCCCGTGTCAACACAATGCTCCATGACCCCTGTCATCAAAATGCTTGATGAAACTTGTTATCAGAATGTTCCATGACCCCTGTCATCAAAATGATCCCTGACCGTTGTCATCGCAATCCTGCATGATACCTTTCATCCCAATCCTCTGTGACCGCTGTCATCACAATGCTCCAGGACAACTTTCATCACAATGCTCCATGCCCTGGTCATCAAAATGCTCCAGATCTCTTGTCATCATAATGCTCCATGCCAATGTCATCAAAATGCCCCATGACACTTGTCATCACAATGCTCCATGGCCTTTGTCATCACAATGTTCCATGGCCCCTGTCATCAGAGTGCTCCATGTTACCTTTCAATACAATTCTACATGCCCACTGTCATCACAATGCCCCATGACAGATGATACCACAATTCGCCATGGTCCTTGTCATCACAATGCTCCATGAACTGTGTCATCACAAGGTTCCAGGACACTTGTCATCACAATGATCCATGATCACTTTCATCACAATGCTCCATGAACCCTGTCATCTCAATGCTCCATGGCCTTTGTATTCACAATGCTCCATGGCCCCTGTAATCACAGAGCTCCATGACCCCTTTCATCCCAATGCTCCAAGACCGCTGTCATCACAATGCCCCATGACGCCTGCCTTCACAAATCTCCAAGACCTCTCTTACCAAAAAGCTCCATGATCCCTGTCAGTACAATGTTCCATGACACTTTTTATCACAATGCTCCATGACCCCTGTCATCAAAAAGTTCTCTGCCCATATCGTCACAATGCTCCTTGTCACCTTTCATCACAATGCACCATGCCCTTTCATCACAATGCTCCAGAATTCTTGTCATCGCAATGTTCCTTGACCGTGTCATCACAATGCTCCATGACCCTTGTCATCACAAAGCTCCATGACCCCTGTCATCACAATGATCCATGATTCCTTTCCTCACAGTGCTCCAGTACCCTTTTCATCACAATGCTCCATGCCATTGTCAGCACAATTCTCCTTGGACCCTGTCATCAAAATGCTCCATCCCCTTTTCATCACAATGCTCCAGATATCCTATCATTACAATGCTCCATGCTCGTGTCAACACAATGCTCCATGACCCCTGTCATCAAAATGCTTTATGAACCTTGTTATCAGAATGTTCCATGACCCCTGTCATCAAAATGATCCCTGACCGTTGTCATCACAATGCTGCATGATACCTTTCATCCCAATTCTCTGTGACCGCTGTCATCACAATGCTCCAGGACAACTTTCATCACAATGCTCCATGACCCCTGTCATCACAACGTTCCATGAAAGTTGTCATCAAAATGCTCCATGACCCCGGTCACCACAAGGTTCCCTGCCCTTGTCATCAAAATGGTACATGGCCTGGTCATCACAATGTTCCATGGCCTCTGTCATCACCATGCTCCATGGTCTTTCTCATCACAATGCTCTATGAACCCTGTCATCACAATGCTTGATGACCATTGTCATCACAATGCTCCCAGGCCCCTGTCATCACAATGCCTCATGGTCTTTGTAATCACAATACTCAATGACCAATGTAATCACAGTGCTCCATGCCGTTGTCATCACAATGCTCCATGGTCCCTGTAATCACAATGCTCCATACCCTTGTCATCACAATGCTCCAGAAAACTTGTCATCATAATGCTCCATTCCCGTGTCATCACATTGCTGAATGACACTTGTCATCACAATGTTCCTTGGCCTTTGTCATCACAGTGCTCCATGATACCTTTAATCAAAATTCTACATGACCACTCTCATCACAATGCAAGATGACCAATGTCATCACAATGCCCCATGACACGTGTCATCACAATTCGCCATGGTCCTTGTCATAACAATGCTCCATGAACCGTGTCATCACAAGGTTTCAGGACACTTGTCATCACAATGATCCATGATCACTTTCATCACAATGCTCCATGAAGCCTGTCATCTCAATGCTCCATAGCCTTTGTATTCACAATGCTCCATGGCCCCTCTAATCACAGTGCTCCATGACCCCTTTCATCACAATGCTGCAAGACCGCTGTCATCACAATGCCCCATGACGCCTGCCACCACCAATCTCCAAGGGCTCCCTTACCAAAAAGCTCCATGATCCCTGTCAGTACAATGTTCCATGACACTTTTCATCACAATGCTCCATGACCCTTGTCATCACAAAGCTCCATGACCCCTGTCATCACAAAGATCCATGATTCCCTTCCTCACAGTGCTCCAGTACCCTTTTCATCACAATAATCCATGCCATTGTCAGCACAATTCTCCTTGGACCCTGTCATCAAAATGCTCCATCCCCTTTTCATCACAATGCTCCAGATATCCTATCATTACAATGCTCCATGCTCGTGTCAACACAATGCTCCATGACCCCTGTCATCAAAATGCTTTATGAACCTTGTTATCAGAATGATCCACGACCCCTTTCATCAAAATGATCCCTGACCGTTGTCATCGCAATGCTGCATGATACCTTTCATCCCAATTCTCTGTGACCGCTGTCATCACAATGCTCCAGGACAACTTTCATCACAATGCTCCATGACCCCTGTCATCACAACGTTCCATGAAAGTTGTCATCAAAATGCTCCATGACCCCGGTCACCACAAGGTTCCCTGCCCTTGTCATCACAATGGTACATGGCCTGGTCATCACAATGTTCCATGGCCTCTGTCATCACCATGCTCCATGGTCTTTCTCATCACAATGCTCTATGACCCCTGTCATCACAATGCTTGATGACCATTGTCATCACAATGCTCCAAGGCCCCTGTCATCACAATGCCTCATGGTCTTTGTAATCACAATGCTCAATGACCAATGTCATCACAGTGCTCCATGCCATTGTCATCACAATGCTCCATGGTCCCTGTAATCACAATGCTCCATACCCTTGTCATCACAATGCTCCAGAACACTTGTCATCATAATGCTCCATTCCCGTGTCATCACATTGCTGAATGACACTTGTCATCACAATGTTCCTTGGCCTTTGTCATCACAGTGCTCCATGATACCTTTAATCAAAATTCTACATGACCACTCTCATCACAATGCAAGATGACCAATGTCATCACAATGCCCCATGACACGTGTCATCACAATTCGCCTTGGCCCTTGTCATCTCAATGCTGTATGAAACGTGTCATCAGTAGCTCCCAAGACCCTTGTCATCACAATGCTCCATGAACTCTGTTATCTCAATGTTCCATGGCCTTTGTATTCACAATGCTCCATTGTCCCGATAATCGCGTTGCTCCATGAACACTTTCATCACAATGCTCCTTGAGCACTGTCACCATAATGCCCCATGACGTCTCTCATCACTGTGCTCCAAGGCTACTCTCATCAAAATGCTCCATGATCTGTGTCAGCACAATATTGCATGACACTTGTCATCACAATGCTCCATGATCCCTCTAATCACAATGATCCCTGCCAATTTCATCACAATGACCCAAGTCTCCTGTAATCACAATGCTCCATGCCCTTGTCATCACAATGCTCCAGGTCTGTTGTCATCACCATGCTTCATGCCCGTGTCATCACAATGCTCCATGAATCTTGTCCTCACAATGCTCCATGGCCCATGTCATCACAATGCTCCATGACCCCTCTCATCACAATGATCTATGGCCTTTGTCATCACAATGCTCCGTGACCCCCGTCAACACAATGCCTGATGACCCCTGTCATCAAAATGCTAAATGGCACTTGTCATCACAATGCTCTATGATGCCTGTCATCACTATTCTCCATGTCACTTGTTATCACAAGGCTCCATGGCCCCTGTACTCCCAGTACTCCATGACCCCTTTCATCACAATGCCCAATGTCACCTCTGATCACAATTCTCAATGGCATTTGTCATCACGATGCTCCATGACAACTGTCATCACAATGCTCCATGAGACTTGTCATCACAATGCTCCATGGCCCCTCTCATTACTGTGCTCCATAATAACTTTAATCACATTTCTAGATGACCACTGCCATCACAATGCCCCATGACATTGTCATCACAATTCGCCATGACCATTGTCATCACAATGCTCCATGAACCATGTCATCACAGGGTCCCAGGACACTTGGCATCACAATGATCCATTACCACTTTCATCACAATGCTCCATGACCACTGTCATCTCAATGCTCCATGGCCTTTGTATTCACAATGCTCCATGGCCCCTGTAATCACAGTGCTCCATAACACCTTTCATCATAATGCTCCATGACCACTGCCATCTCAATGCCTCATGACGCCTGTCATCACAATTCTCCAAGGCCCCTCTCATCACAGTGCTCCATGACACTTGTCATCCCATTGCTCCATAACACCTGTCATCACAGTGTTCCCTGCCCATGTCATCAAAATGCTCCATGTCCCCTATAATCACAATGCTCCATGCCTTTTTCCTCACAAAGCTCCAGAATTTTGTCATCACAATGTTCCATGACCGTGGCATCCCAATGCTCCATGGCCCTTGTCATCACAATGCTCCAGAATTCTTCTCATCACAATGTTCCATGAACGTGTCATCACAATGCTACATGACCCTGGTCATCACAGTTCTCCATGACCTTTGTCATCACAATGCTCTATGTCACTTTTCATCACAATTCTCAATGACCACTTTAATCACTATGCTCGCTGACCATTTTCATCACATTTCTCTATTGTCATTACAATTCCCCATGGCCCCTTTCTTCACAATTCTCCATGATGCCTGTCATCACAATGCTCCATGGCTTTTGTTATCACAATGTTCCAGGACCAGTTTCATCACAATACTCCATCCCCCTTGTCATCACAGTGCACAATGAAAGCTTTCATTACAATGCTCCATGACACTTGTCATCACAATGCTCCATGGCCTTTATCGTCACAATGCTCCCAGGCACTTTTCATCACGATATTCCATGAAAACTTTCATCACATTGCTCCATGACCATTGTCATCACAATAGTCCATACCCATGTCAACACAATGCTGCATAATCCCTGTCATCCCAATTCTCCATGACTGCTGTCATCACAATAATCCAGGACAATTTTCATAACAATGCTTCATGCCCCCAGTCATCACAGCGCTCCATGATACCTTCCATCACAATTCCTAGATGATCAATGTCATCACAATGCCCCATGACACCTGTTATCACAATTCGCTATGACCCTTGTCATCACAATACTCGATGAACCGTGTCATCACAGTGTTCCAGGACACATGTCATCACAATGATCCATTAATATTTTCATCACAATGCTCCAATACACCTGTCATCACAATGCTCCATGTCCCTTCTTATCATATTGCTCCATGATCTCTTTCATCACAATGCTCCATGACCACTGTCATCACCATACCTCAAGACGCCTGTCATCTCAGTGCTCCATGGCCCCTTTCATCACAAGGCTCCATGAACCCAGTCATCACAATGTTCCCTGCCCTCTTCGTCACAATGCTCCATGGGCCCTGTCATCACAATGCTCCATGCCCTTGTCATCAAAATTCTCCAGAACTCTTGTCATCATAATGTTCCATGCCAATGTCATCAAAATGTCCCATGACACTTGTCATCACAATGCTCCATGGCCTTTGTCATCACAATGTTCCATGGCCCCTGTCATCACAGTGCTCCTTGATACCTTTCATCACAATTCTACATGACCACTGTCATCACAATGCCCCATTTCAGATGTCATCACAATTCGCCATGGTCCTTGTCATAACAATGCTCCATGAACCGTGTCATCACAAGGTTTCAGGACACTTGTCATCACAATGATCCATGATCACTTTCATCACAATGCTCCATGAACCCTGTCATCTCAATGCTCCATAGCCTTTGTATTCACAATGCTCCATGGCCCCTGTAATCACAGTGCTCCATGACCCCTTTCATCACAATGCTCCAAGACCGCTGTCATCACAATGCCCCATGACGCCTGCCACCACCAATCTCCAAGGGCTCCCTTACCAAAAAGCTCCATGATCCCTGTCAGTACAATGTTCCATGACACTTTTCATCATAATGCTCCATGACCCCTGTCATCACAAAGTTCTCTGCCCATATCATCACAATGCTACTTGTCACCTTTCATCACAATGCTCCATGCCATTGTCAGCACAATGCTCCTTGGACCCTGTCATCAAAATGCTCCATCCCCTTTTCATCACAATGCTCCAGATATCCTATCATTACCATGCTCCATGCCCGTGTCAACACAATGCTCCATGATTCCTGTCATCAAAATGCTTGATGAAACTTGTTATCAGAATATTCCATGACCCCTGTCATCAAAATGATCCCTGACCGTTGTCATCACAATGCTGCATGATACCTTTCATCCCAATTCTCTGTGACCGCTGTCATCACAATGCTCCAGGACAACTTTCATCACAATGTTCCATGAAAGTTGTCATCAAAATGCTCCATGACCCCGGTCACCACAAGGTTCCCTGCCCTTGTCATCACAATGGTACATGGCCTGGTCATCACAATGTTCCATGGCCTCTGTCATCACCATGCTCCATGGTCTTTCTCATCACAATGCTCTATGACCCTGTCATCACAATGCTTGATGACCATTGTCATCACAATGCTCCCAGGCCCCTGTCATCACAATGCCTCATGGTCTTTGTAATCACAATGCTCAATGACCAATGTCATCACAGTGCTCCATTGCATTGTCATCACAATGCTCCAGAACACTTGTCATCATAATGCTCCATTCCCGTGTCATCACATTGCTGAATGACACTTGTCATCACAATGTGCCTTGGCCTTTGTCATCACAGTGCTCCATGATACCTTTAATCAAAATTCTACATGACCACTCTCATCACAATGCAAGATGACCAATGTCATCACAATGCCCCATGACACCTGTTATCACAATTCGCTATGACCCTTGTCATCACAATACTTGATGAACCGTGTCAGCACAGTGTTCCAGGACACATGTCATCACAATGATCCATTAATATTTTCATCACAATGCTCCAATACACCTGTCATCACAATGCTCCATGTCCCCTCTTATCATATTGCTCCATGATCTCTTTCATCACAATGCTCCATGACCACTGTCATCGCCATACCTCAAGACGCCTGTCATCTCAATGCTCCATGGCCCCTTTCATCACAAGGTTCCATGTACCCAGTCATCACAATGTTCCCTGCCCTCTTCGTCACAATGCTCCATGGGCCCTGTCATCACAATGCTCCTTCCCCTTGTCATCAAAATTCTCCAGAACCCTTGTCATCATAATGTTCCATGCCAATGTCATCAAAATGTCCCATGACACTTGTCATCACAATGCTCCATGGCCTTTGTCATCACAATGTTCCATGGCCACTGTCATCACAGTGCTCCTTGGTACCTTTCATCACAATTCTACATGACCACTGTCATCACAATGCCCCATTTCAGATGTCATCACAATTCGCCATGGTCCTTGTCATAACAATGCTCCATGAACCGTGTCATCACAAGGTTTCAGGACACTTGTCATCACAATGATCCATGATCACATTCATCACAATGCTCCATGAACCCTGTCATCTCAATGCTCCATAGCCTTTGTATTTACAATGCTCCATGGCCCCTCTAATCACAGTGCTCCATGACCCCTTTCATCACAATGCTCCAAGACCGCTGTCATCACAATGCCCCATGACGCCTGCCACCACCAATCTCCAAGGGCTCCCTTACCAAAAAGCTCCATGATCCCTGTCAGTACAATGTTCCATGACACTTTTCATCATAATGCTCCATGACCCCTGTCATCACAAAGTTCTCTGCCCATATCATCACAATGCTACTTGTCACCTTTCATCACAATGCTCCATGCCCTTTCATCACAATGCTCCAGAGTTCTTGTCATCACAAAGTTCCTTGACCGTGTCATCACAATGCTCCATGACCCGTGTCATCACAAAGCTCCATGACCCCTGGCATGACAATGATCCATGATTCCTTTCCTCACAGTGCTCCAGTACCCTTTTCATCACAATGCTCCATGCCATTGTCAGCACAATTCTCCTTGGACCCTGTCATCAAAATGCTCCATCCCCTTTTCATCACAATGCTCCAGATATCCTATGATTACAATGCTCCATGCCCGTGTCAACACAATGTTCCATGACCCCTGTCATCAAAATGCTTGATGAAACTTGTTATCAGAATGTTCCATGACCCCTGTCATCAAAATGATCCCTGACCGTTGTCATCGCAATCCTGCATGATACCTTTCATCCCAATCCTCTGTGACCGCTGTCATCACAATGCTCCAGGACAACTTTCATCACAATGCTCCATGCCCTGGTCATCAAAATGCTCCAGATCTCTTGTCATCATAATGCTCCATGCCAATGTCATCAAAATGCCCCATGACACTTGTCATCACAATGCTCCATGGCCTTTGTCATCACAATGTTCCATGGCCCCTGTCATCAGAGTGCTCCATGTTACCTTTCAATACAATTCTACATGACCACTGTCATCACAATGCCCCATGACAGATGATACCACAATTCGCCATGGTCCTTGTCATCACAATGCTCCATGAACTGTGTCATCACAAGGTTCCAGGACACTTGTCATCACAATGATCCATGATCACTTTCATCACAATGCTCCATGAACCCTGTCATCTCAATGCTCCATGGCCTTTGTATTCACAATGCTCCATGGCCCCTGTAATCACAGAGCTCCATGACCCCTTTCATCCCAATGCTCCAAGACCGCTGTCATCACAATGCCCCATGACGCCTGCCTTCACAAATCTCCAAGACCTCTCTTACCAAAAAGCTCCATGATCCCTGTCAGTACAATGTTCCATGACACTTTTTATCACAATGCTCCATGACCCCTGTCATCAAAAAGTTCTCTGCCCATATCGTCACAATGCTCCTTGTCACCTTTCATCACAATGCACCATGCCCTTTCATCACAATGCTCCAGAATTCTTGTCATCGCAATGTTCCTTGACCGTGTCATCACAATGCTCCATGACCCTTGTCATCACAAAGCTCCATGACCCCTGTCATCACAATGATCCATGATTCCTTTCCTCACAGTGCTCCAGTACCCTTTTCATCACAATGCTCCATGCCATTGTCAGCACAATTCTCCTTGGACCCTGTCATCAAAATGCTCCATCCCCTTTTCATCACAATGCTCCAGATATCCTATCATTACAATGCTCCATGCTCGTGTCAACACAATGCTCCATGACCCCTGTCATCAAAATGCTTTATGAACCTTGTTATCAGAATGTTCCATGACCCCTGTCATCAAAATGATCCCTGACCGTTGTCATCACAATGCTGCATGATACCTTTCATCCCAATTCTCTGTGACCGCTGTCATCACAATGCTCCAGGACAACTTTCATCACAATGCTCCATGACCCCTGTCATCACAACGTTCCATGAAAGTTGTCATCAAAATGCTCCATGACCCCGGTCACCACAAGGTTCCCTGCCCTTGTCATCAAAATGGTACATGGCCTGGTCATCACAATGTTCCATGGCCTCTGTCATCACCATGCTCCATGGTCTTTCTCATCACAATGCTCTATGAACCCTGTCATCACAATGCTTGATGACCATTGTCATCACAATGCTCCCAGGCCCCTGTCATCACAATGCCTCATGGTCTTTGTAATCACAATACTCAATGACCAATGTAATCACAGTGCTCCATGCCGTTGTCATCACAATGCTCCATGGTCCCTGTAATCACAATGCTCCATACCCTTGTCATCACAATGCTCCAGAAAACTTGTCATCATAATGCTCCATTCCCGTGTCATCACATTGCTGAATGACACTTGTCATCAAAATGTTCCTTGGCCTTTGTCATCACAGTGCTCCATGATACCTTTAATCAAAATTCTACATGACCACTCTCATCACAATGCAAGATGACCAATGTCATCACAATGCCCCATGACACGTGTCATCACAATTCGCCATGGTCCTTGTCATAACAATGCTCCATGAACCGTGTCATCACAAGGTTTCAGGACACTTGTCATCACAATGATCCATGATCACTTTCATCACAATGCTCCATGAAGCCTGTCATCTCAATGCTCCATAGCCTTTGTATTCACAATGCTCCATGGCCCCTCTAATCACAGTGCTCCATGACCCCTTTCATCACAATGCTGCAAGACCGCTGTCATCACAATGCCCCATGACGCCTGCCACCACCAATCTCCAAGGGCTCCCTTACCAAAAAGCTCCATGATCCCTGTCAGTACAATGTTCCATGACACTTTTCATCACAATGCTCCATGACCCTTGTCATCACAAAGCTCCATGACCCCTGTCATCACAAAGATCCATGATTCCCTTCCTCACAGTGCTCCAGTACCCTTTTCATCACAATAATCCATGCCATTGTCAGCACAATTCTCCTTGGACCCTGTCATCAAAATGCTCCATCCCCTTTTCATCACAATGCTCCAGATATCCTATCATTACAATGCTCCATGCTCGTGTCAACACAATGCTCCATGACCCCTGTCATCAAAATGCTTTATGAACCTTGTTATCAGAATGATCCACGACCCCTTTCATCAAAATGATCCCTGACCGTTGTCATCGCAATGCTGCATGATACCTTTCATCCCAATTCTCTGTGACCGCTGTCATCACAATGCTCCAGGACAACTTTCATCACAATGCTCCATGACCCCTGTCATCACAACGTTCCATGAAAGTTGTCATCAAAATGCTCCATGACCCCGGTCACCACAAGGTTCCCTGCCCTTGTCATCACAATGGTACATGGCCTGGTCATCACAATGTTCCATGGCCTCTGTCATCACCATGCTCCATGGTCTTTCTCATCACAATGCTCTATGACCCCTGTCATCACAATGCTTGATGACCATTGTCATCACAATGCTCCAAGGCCCCTGTCATCACAATGCCTCATGGTCTTTGTAATCACAATGCTCAATGACCAATGTCATCACAGTGCTCCATGCCATTGTCATCACAATGCTCCATGGTCCCTGTAATCACAATGCTCCATACCCTTGTCATCACAATGCTCCAGAACACTTGTCATCATAATGCTCCATTCCCGTGTCATCACATTGCTGAATGACACTTGTCATCACAATGTTCCTTGGCCTTTGTCATCACAGTGCTCCATGATACCTTTAATCAAAATTCTACATGACCACTCTCATCACAATGCAAGATGACCAATGTCATCACAATGCCCCATGACACGTGTCATCACAATTCACCTTGGCCCTTGTCATCTCAATGCTGTATGAAACGTGTCATCAGTAGCTCCCAAGACCCTTGTCATCACAATGCTCCATGAACTCTGTTATCTCAATGTTCCATGGCCTTTGTATTCACAATGCTCCATTGTCCCGATAATCGCGTTGCTCCATGAACACTTTCATCACAATGCTCCTTGAGCACTGTCACCATAATGCCCCATGACGTCTCTCATCACTGTGCTCCAAGGCTACTCTCATCAAAATGCTCCATGATCTGTGTCAGCACAATATTGCATGACACTTGTCATCACAATGCTCCATGATCCCTCTAATCACAATGATCCCTGCCAATTTCATCACAATGACCCAAGTCTCCTGTAATCACAATGCTCCATGCCCTTGTCATCACAATGCTCCAGGTCTGTTGTCATCACCATGCTTCATGCCCGTGTCATCACAATGCTCCATGAATCTTGTCCTCACAATGCTCCATGGCCCATGTCATCACAATGCTCCATGACCCCTCTCATCACAATGATCTATGGCCTTTGTCATCACAATGCTCCGTGACCCCCGTCAACACAATGCCTGATGACCCCTGTCATCAAAATGCTAAATGGCACTTGTCATCACAATGCTCTATGATGCCTGTCATCACTATTCTCCATGTCACTTGTTATCACAAGGCTCCATGGCCCCTGTACTCCCAGTACTCCATGACCCCTTTCATCACAATGCCCAATGTCACCTCTGATCACAATTCTCAATGGCATTTGTCATCACGATGCTCCATGACAACTGTCATCACAATGCTCCATGAGACTTGTCATCACAATGCTCCATGGCCCCTCTCATTACTGTGCTCCATAATAACTTTAATCACATTTCTAGATGACCACTGCCATCACAATGCCCCATGACATTGTCATCACAATTCGCCATGACCATTGTCATCACAATGCTCCATGAACCATGTCATCACAGGGTCCCAGGACACTTGGCATCACAATGATCCATTACCACTTTCATCACAATGCTCCATGACCACTGTCATCTCAATGCTCCATGGCCTTTGTATTCACAATGCTCCATGGCCCCTGTAATCACAGTGCTCCATAACACCTTTCATCATAATGCTCCATGACCACTGCCATCTCAATGCCTCATGACGCCTGTCATCACAATTCTCCAAGGCCCCTCTCATCACAGTGCTCCATGACACTTGTCATCCCATTGCTCCATAACACCTGTCATCACAGTGTTCCCTGCCCATGTCATCAAAATGCTCCATGTCCCCTATAATCACAATGCTCCATGCCTTTTTCCTCACAAAGCTCCAGAATTTTGTCATCACAATGTTCCATGACCGTGGCATCCCAATGCTCCATGGCCCTTGTCATCACAATGCTCCAGAATTCTTCTCATCACAATGTTCCATGAACGTGTCATCACAATGCTACATGACCCTGGTCATCACAGTTCTCCATGACCTTTGTCATCACAATGCTCTATGTCACTTTTCATCACAATTCTCAATGACCACTTTAATCACTATGCTCGCTGACCATTTTCATCACATTTCTCTATTGTCATTACAATTCCCCATGGCCCCTTTCTTCACAATTCTCCATGATGCCTGTCATCACAATGCTCCATGGCTTTTGTTATCACAATGTTCCAGGACCAGTTTCATCACAATACTCCATCCCCCTTGTCATCACAGTGCACAATGAAAGCTTTCATTACAATGCTCCATGACACTTGTCATCACAATGCTCCATGGCCTTTATCGTCACAATGCTCCCAGGCACTTTTCATCACGATATTCCATGAAAACTTTCATCACATTGCTCCATGACCATTGTCATCACAATAGTCCATACCCATGTCAACACAATGCTGCATAATCCCTGTCATCCCAATTCTCCATGACTGCTGTCATCACAATAATCCAGGACAATTTTCATAACAATGCTTCATGCCCCCAGTCATCACAGCGCTCCATGATACCTTCCATCACAATTCCTAGATGATCAATGTCATCACAATGCCCCATGACACCTGTTATCACAATTCGCTATGACCCTTGTCATCACAATACTCGATGAACCGTGTCATCACAGTGTTCCAGGACACATGTCATCACAATGATCCATTAATATTTTCATCACAATGCTCCAATACACCTGTCATCACAATGCTCCATGTCCCTTCTTATCATATTGCTCCATGATCTCTTTCATCACAATGCTCCATGACCACTGTCATCACCATACCTCAAGACGCCTGTCATCTCAGTGCTCCATGGCCCCTTTCATCACAAGGCTCCATGAACCCAGTCATCACAATGTTCCCTGCCCTCTTCGTCACAATGCTCCATGGGCCCTGTCATCACAATGCTCCATGCCCTTGTCATCAAAATTCTCCAGAACTCTTGTCATCATAATGTTCCATGCCAATGTCATCAAAATGTCCCATGACACTTGTCATCACAATGCTCCATGGCCTTTGTCATCACAATGTTCCATGGCCCCTGTCATCACAGTGCTCCTTGATACCTTTCATCACAATTCTACATGACCACTGTCATCACAATGCCCCATTTCAGATGTCATCACAATTCGCCATGGTCCTTGTCATAACAATGCTCCATGAACCGTGTCATCACAAGGTTTCAGGACACTTGTCATCACAATGATCCATGATCACTTTCATCACAATGCTCCATGAACCCTGTCATCTCAATGGTCCATAGCCTTTGTATTCACAATGCTCCATGGCCCCTCTAATCACAGTGCTCCATGACCCCTTTCATCACAATGCTCCAAGACCGCTGTCATCACAATGCCCCATGACGCCTGCCACCACCAATCTCCAAGGGCTCCCTTACCAAAAAGCTCCATGATCCCTGTCAGTACAATGTTCCATGACACTTTTCATCACAATGCTCCATGACCCCTGTCATCACAAAGTTCTCTGCCCATATCAACACAATGCTACTTGTCACCTTTCATCACAATGCTCCATGCCCTTTCATCACAATGCTCCAGATTTCTTGTCATCACAATGTTCCTTGACCGTGTCATCACAATGCTCCATGACCCGTGTCATCACAAAGCTCCATGACCCCTGGCATCACAATGATCCATGATTCCTTTCCTCAGAGTGCTCCAGTACCCTTTTCATCACAATGCTCCATGCCATTGTCAGCACAATTCTCCTTGGACCCTGTCATCAAAATGCTCCATCCCCTTTTCATCACAATGCTCCAGATATCCTATCATTTCAATGCTCCATGCCCGTGTCAACACAATGCTCCATGACCCCTGTCATCAAAATGCTTGATGAAACTTGTTATCAGAATGTTCCATGACCCCTGTCATCAAAATGATCCCTGACCGTTGTCATCGCAATGCTGCATGATACCTTTCATCCCAATTCTCTGTGACCGCTGTCATCACAATGCTCCAGGACAACTTCCATCACAATGCTCCATGACCCCTGTCATCACAACGTTCCATGAAAGTTGTCATCAAAATGCTCCATGACCCCGGTCACCACAAGGTTCCCTGCCCTTGTCATCACAATTGTTCATGGCCTGGTCATCACAATGTTCCATGGCCTCTGTCATCACCATGCTCCAAGGTCTTTCTCATCACAATGCTCTATGACCCCTGTCATCACAATGCTTCATGACCATTGTCATCACAATGCTCCCAGGCCCCTGTCATCACAATGCCTCATGGTCTTTGTAATCACAATGCTCAATGACCAATGTCATCACAGTGCTCCATGCCGTTGTCATCACAATGCTCCATCGTCCCTGTAATCACAATGCTCCATACCCTTGTCATCACAATGCTCCAGAACACTTGTCATCATAATGCTCCATTCCCGTGTCATCACATTGCTGAATGACACTTGTCATCACAATGTTCCTTGGCCTTTGTCATCACAGTGCTCCATGATACCTTTAATCAAAATTCTACATGACCACTCTCATCACAATGCAAGATGACCAATGTCATCACAATGCCCCATGACACGTGTCATCACAATTCGCCTTGGCCCTTGTCATCTCAATGCTGTATGAAACGTGTCATCAGTAGCTCCCAAGACCCTTGTCATCACAATGCTCCATGAACTCTGTTATCTCAATGTTCCATGGCCTTTGTATTCACAATGCTCCATTGTCCCGATAATCGCGTTGCTCCATGAACACTTTCATCACAATGCTCCTTGACCACTGTCACCATAATGCCCCATGACGTCTCTCATCACTGTGCTCCAAGGCCACTCTCATCAAAATGCTCCATGATCTGTGTCAGCACAATATTGCATGACACTTGTCATCACAATGCTCCATGATCCCTCTAATCACAATGATCCCTGCCAATTTCATCACAATGACCCAAGTCTCCTGTAATCACAATGCTCCATGCCCTTGTCATCACAATGCTCCAGGTCTGTTGTCATCACCATGCTTCATGCCCGTGTCATCACAATGCTCCATGAATCTTGTCCTCACAATGCTCCATGGCCCATGTCATCACAATGCTCCATGACCCCTCTCATCACAATGCTCTATGGCCTTTGTCATCACAATGCTCCGTGACCCCCGTCAACACAATGCCTGATGACCCCTGTCATCAAAATGCTAAATGGCACTTGTCATCACAATGCTCTATGATGCCTGTCATCACTATTCTCCATGTCACTTGTTATCACAAGGCTCCAAGGCCCCTGTACTCCCAGTACTCCATGACACCTTTCATCACAATGCCCAATGTCACCTCTGATCACAATTCTCAATGGCATTTGTCATCACGATGCTCCATGACACCTGTCATCACAATGCTCCATGAGACTTGTCATCACAATGCTCCATGGCCCCTCTCATTACTGTGCTCCATAATAACTTTAATCACATTTCTAGATGACCACTGCCATCACAATGCCCCATGACATTGTCATCACAATTCGCCATGACCATTGTCATCACAATGCTCCATGAACCATGTCATCACAGTGTCCCAGGACACTTGACATCACAATGATCCATTACCACTTTCATCACAATGCTCCATGACCACTGTCATCTCAATGCTCCATGGCCCCTGTAATCACAGTGCTCCATAACACCTTTCATCATCATGCTCCATGACCACTGCCATCTCAATGCCTCATGACGCCTGTCATCACAATTCTCCAAGGCCCCTCTCATCACAGTGCTCCATGACACTTGTCATCCCATTGCTCCATAACACCTGTCATCACAGTGTTCCCTGCCCATGTCATCAAAATGCTCCATGTCCCCTATAATCACAATGCTCCATGCCTTTTTCCTCACAAAGCTCCAGAATTTTGTCATCACAATGTTCCATGACCGTGGCATCCCAATGCTCCATGGCCCTTCTCATCACAATGCTCCAGAATTCTTGTCATCACAATGTTCCATGAACGTGTCATCACAATGCTACATGACCCTGGTCATCACAGTTCTCCATGACCTTTGTCATCACAATGCTCTATGTCACTTTTCATCACAATTCTCAATGACCACTTTAATCACTATGCTCGCTGACCATTTTCATCACATTTCTCTATTGTCATTACAATTCCCCATGGCCCCTTTCTTCACAATTCTCCATGATGCCTGTCATCACAATGCTCCATGGCTTTTGTTATCACAATGTTCCAGGACCAGTTTAATCCAATACTCCATCCCCCTTGTCATCACAGTGCACAATGAAAGCTTTCATTACAATGCTCCATGACACTTGTCATCACAATGCTCCATGGCCTTTATCGTCACAATGCTCCCAGGCACTTTTCATCATGATATTCCATGAAAACTTTCATCACATTGCTCCATGACCATTGTCATCACAATAGTCCATACCCATGTCAACACAATGCTGCATAATCCCTGTCATCCCAATTCTCCATGACTGCTGTCATCACAATAATCCAGGACAATTTTCATAACAATGCTTCATGCCCCCAGTCATCACAGTGCTCCATGATACCTTCCATCACAATTCCTAGATGATCAATGTCATCACAATGCCCCATGACACCTGTTATCACAATTCGCTATGACCCTTGTCATCACAATACTCGATGAACCGTGTCATCACAGTGTTCCAGGACACATGTCATCACAATGATCCATTAATATTTTCATCACAATGCTCCAATACACCTGTCATCACAATGTTCCATGTCCCCTCTTATCATATTGCTCCATGATCTCTTTCATCACAATGCTCCATGACCACTGTCATCACCATACCTCAAGACGCCTGTCATCTCAGTGCTCCATGGCCCTTTTCATCACAAGGCTCCATGAACCCAGTCATCACAATGTTCCCTGCCCTCTTCGTCACAATGCTCCATGGGCCCTGTCATCACAATGCTCCATGCCCTTGTCATCAAAATTCTCCAGAACTCTTGTCATCATAATGTTCCATGCCAATGTCATCAAAATGTCCCATGACACTTGTCATCACAATGCTCCATGGCCTTTGTCATCACAATGTTCCATGGCCCCTGTCATCACAGTGCTCCTTGATACCTTTCATCACAACTCTACGTGACCACTGTCATCACAATGCCCCATTTCAGATGTCATCACAATTCGCCATGGTCCTTGTCATAACAATGCTCCATAAACCGTGTCATCACAAGGTTTCAGCACACTTGTCATCACAATGATCCATGATCACTTTCATCACAATGCTCCATGAACCCTGTCATCTCAATGCTCCATAGCCTTTGTATTCACAATGCTCCATGGACCCTGTAATCACAGTGTTCCATGACCCCTTTCATCACAATGCTCCAAGACCGCTGTCATCACAATGCCCCATGACGCCTGCCACCACCAATCTCCAAGGGCTCCCTTACCAAAAAGCTCCATGATCCCTGTCAGTACAATGTTCCATGACACTTTTCATCACAATGCTCCATGACCCCTGTCATCACAAAGTTCTCTGCCCATATCATCACAATGCTACTTGTCACCTTTCATCACAATGCTCCATGCCATTGTCAGCACAATGCTCCTTGGACCCTGTCATCAAAATGCTCCATCCACTTTTCATCACAATGCTCCAGATATCCTATCATTACCATGCTCCATGCCCGTGTCAACACAATGCTCCATGACCTCTGTCATCAAAATGCTTGATGAAACTTGTTATCAAATATTCCATGACCCCTGTCATCAAAATGATCCCTGACCGTTGTCATCACAATGCTGCATGATACCTTTCATCCCAATTCTCTGTGACCGCTGTCATCACAATGCTCCATGACCCCTGTCATCACAACGTTCCATGAAAGTTGTCATCAAAATGCTCCATGACCCCGGTCACCACAAGGTTCCCTGCCCTTGTCATCACAATGGTACATGGCCTGGTCATCACAATGTTCCATGGCCTCTGTCATCACCATGCTCCATGGTCTTTCTCATCACAATGCTCTATGACCCCTGTCATCACAATGCTTCATGACCATTGTCATCACAATGCTCCCAGGCCCCTGTCATCACAATGCCTCATGGTCTTTGTAATCACAATGCTCAATGACCAATGTCATCACAGTGCTCCATGCCATTGTCATCACAATGCTCCATGGTCCCTGTAATCACAATGCTCCATACCCTTGTCATCACAATGCTCCAGAACACTTGTCATCATAATGCTCCATTCCCGTGTCATCACATTGCTGAATGACACTTGTCATCACAATGTTCCTTGGCCTTTGTCATCACAGTGCTCCATGATACCTTTAATCAAAATTCTACATGACCACTCTCATCACAATGCAAGATGACCAATGTCATCACAATGCCCCATGACACCTGTTATCACAATTCGCTATGACCCTTGTCATCACAATACTTGATGAACCGTGTCATCACAGTGTTCCAGGACACATGTCATCACAATGATCCATTAATATTTTCATCACAATGCTCCAATACACCTGTCATCACAATGCTCCATGTCCTCTCTTATCATATTGCTCCATGATCTCTTTCATCACAATGCTCCATGACCACTGTCATCACCATACCTCAAGACGCCTGTCATCTCAGTGCTCCATGGCCCCTTTCATCACAAGGCTCCATGAACCCAGTCATCACAATGTTCCCTGCCCTCTTCGTCACAATGCTCCATGGGCCCTGTCATCACAATGCTCCATGCCCTTGTCATCAAAATTCTCCAGAACTCTTGTCATCATAATGTTCCATGCCAATGTCATCAAAATGTCCCATGACACTTGTCATCACAATGCTCCATGGCCTTTGTCATCACAATGTTCCATGGCCCCTGTCATCACAGTGCTCCTTGATACCTTTCATCACAATTCTACATGACCACTGTCATCACAATGCCCCATTTCAGATGTCATCACAATTCGCCATGGTCCTTGTCATAACAATGCTCCATGAACCGTGTCATCACAAGGTTTCAGGACACTTGTCATCACAATGATCCATGATCACATTCATCACAATGCTCCATGAAACCTGTCATCTCAATGCTCCATAGAGTTTGTATTCACAATGCTCCATGGCCCCTGTAATCACAGTGCTCCATGACCCCTTTCATCACAATGCTCCAAGACCGCTGTCATCACAATGCCCCATGACGCCTGCCACCACCAATCTCCAAGGGCTCCCTTACCAAAAAGCTACATGATCCCTGTCAGTACAATGTTCCATGACACTTTTCATCATAATGCTCCATGACCCCTGTCATCACAAAGTTCTCTGCCCATATCATCACAATGCTACTTGTCACCTTTCATCACAATGCTCCATGCCCTTTCATCACAATGCTCCAGATTTCTTGTCATCACAAAGTTCCTTGACCGTGTCATCACAATGCTCCATGACCCGTGTCATCACAAAGCTCCATGACCCCTGGCATCACAATGATCCATGATTCCTTTCCTCACAGTGCTCCAGTACCCTTTTCATCACAATGCTCCATGCCATTGTCAGCACAATGCTACTTGGACCCTGTCATCAAAATGCTCCATCCCCTTTTCATCACAATGCTCCAGATATCCTATCATTACAATGCTCCATGCCCGTGTCAACACAATGCTCCATGACCCCTGTCATCAAAATGCTTGATGAAACTTGTTATCAGAATGTTCCATGACCCCTGTCATCAAAATGATCCCTGACCGTTGTCATCGCAATGCTGCATGATACGTTTCATCCCAATCCTCTGTGACCGCTGTCTTCACAATGCTCCAGGACAACTTTCATCACAATGCTCCATGCCCTGGTCATCAAAATGCTCCAGATCTCTTGTCATCATAATGCTCCATGCCAATGTCATCAAAATGCCCCATGACACTTGTCATCACAATGCTCCATGGCCTTTGTCATCACAATGTTCCATGGCCCCTGTCATCAGAGTGCTCCATGTTACCTTTCAATACAATTCTACATGACCACTGTCATCACAATGCCCCATGACAGATGATACCACAATTCGCCATGGTCCTTGTCATCACAATGCTCCATGAACTGTGTCATCACAAGGTTCCAGGACACTTGTCATCACAATGATCCATGATCACTTTCATCACAATGCTCCATGAACCCTGTCATCTCAATGCTCCATGGCCTTTGTATTCACAATGCTCCATGGCCCCTGTAATCACAGAGCTCCATGACCCCTTTCATCCCAATGCTCCAAGACCGCTGTCATCACAATGCCCCATGACGCCTGCCTTCACAAATCTCCAAGACCTCTCTTACCAAAAAGCTCCATGATCCCTGTCAGTACAATGTTCCATGACACTTTTTATCACAATGCTCCATGACCCCTGTCATCAAAAAGTTCTCTGCCCATATCGTCACAATGCTCCTTGTCACCTTTCATCACAATGCACCATGCCCTTTCATCACAATGCTCCAGAATTCTTGTCATCGCAATGTTCCTTGACCGTGTCATCACAATGCTCCATGACCCGTGTCATCACAAAGCTCCATGACCCCTGGCATCACAATGATCCATGATTCCTTTCCTCAGAGTGCTCCAGTACCCTTTTCATCACAATGCTCCATGCCATTGTCAGCACAATTCTCCTTGGACCCTGTCATCAAAATGCTCCATCCCCTTTTCATCACAATGCTCCAGATATCCTATCATTACAATGCTCCATGCTCGTGTCAACACAATGCTCCATGACCCCTGTCATCAAAATGCTTTATGAACCTTGTTATCAGAATGTTCCATGACCCCTGTCATCCAAATGATCCATGACCGTTGTCATCACAATGCTGCATGATACCTTTCATCCCAATTCTCTGTGACCGCTGTCAACACAATGCTCCAGGAAAACTTTCATCACAATGCTCCATGACCCCTGTCATCACAACGTTCCATGAAAGTTGTCATCAAAATGCTCCATGACCCCGGTCACCACAAGGTTCCCTGCCCTTGTCATCACAATGGTACATGGCCTGGTCATCACAATGTTCCATGGCCTCTGTCATCACCATGCTCCATGGTCTTTCTCATCACAATGCTCTATGAACCCTGTCATCACAATGCTTGATGACCATTGTCATCACAATGCTCCAAGGCCCCTGTCATCACAATGCCTCATGGTCTTTGTAATCACAATGCTCAATGACCAATGTCATCACAGTGCTCCATGCCATTGTCATCACAATGCTCCATGGTCCCTGTAATCACAATGCTCCATACCCTTGTCATCACAATGCTCCAGAACACTTGTCATCATAATGCTCCATTCCCGTGTCATCACATTGCTGAATGACACTTGTCATCACAATGTTCCTTGGCCTTTGTCATCACAGTGCTCCATGATACCTTTAATCAAAATTCTACATGACCACTCTCATCACAATGCAAGATGACCAATGTCATCACAATGCCCCATGACACGTGTCATCACAATTCGCCTTGGCCCTTGTCATCTCAATGCTGTATGAAACGTGTCATCAGTAGCTCCCAAGACCCTTGTCATCACAATGCTCCATGAACTCTGTTATCTCAATGTTCCATGGCCTTTGTATTCACAATGCTCCATTGTCCCGATAATCGCGTTGCTCCATGAACACTTTCATCACAATGCTCCTTGACCACTGTCACCATAATGCCCCATGACGTCTCTCATCACTGTGCTCCAAGGCCACTCTCATCAAAATGCTCCATGATCTGTGTCAGCACAATATTGCATGACACTTGTCATCACAATGCTCCATGATCCCTCTAATCACAATGATCCCTGCCAATTTCATCACAATGACCCAAGTCTCCTGTAATCACAATGCTCCATGCCCTTGTCATCACAATGCTCCAGGTCTGTTGTCATCACCATGCTTCATGCCCGTGTCATCACAATGCTCCATGAATCTTGTCCTCACAATGCTCCATGGCCCATGTCATCACAATGCTCCATGACCCCTCTCATCACAATGATCTATGGCCTTTGTCATCACAATGCTCCGTGACCCCCGTCAACACAATGCCTGATGACCCCTGTCATCAAAATGCTAAATGGCACTTGTCATCACAATGCTCTATGATGCCTGTCATCACTATTCTCCATGTCACTTGTTATCACAAGGCTCCAAGGCCCCTGTACTCCCAGTACTCCATGACACCTTTCATCACAATGCCCAATGTCACCTCTGATCACAATTCTCAATGGCATTTGTCATCACGATGCTCCATGACACCTGTCATCACAATGCTCCATGAGACTTGTCATCACAATGCTCCATGGCCCCTCTCATTACTGTGCTCCATAATAACTTTAATCACATTTCTAGATGACCACTGCCATCACAATGCCCCATGACATTGTCATCACAATTCGCCATGACCATTGTCATCACAATGCTCCATGAACCATGTCATCACAGTGTCCCAGGACACTTGACATCACAATGATCCATTACCACTTTCATCACAATGCTCCATGACCACTGTCATCTCAATGCTCCATGGCCCCTGTAATCACAGTGCTCCATAACACCTTTCATCATCATGCTCCATGACCACTGCCATCTCAATGCCTCATGACGCCTGTCATCACAATTCTCCAAGGCCCCTCTCATCACAGTGCTCCATGACACTTGTCATCCCATTGCTCCATAACACCTGTCATCACAGTGTTCCCTGCCCATGTCATCAAAATGCTCCATGTCCCCTATAATCACAATGCTCCATGCCTTTTTCCTCACAAAGCTCCAGAATTTTGTCATCACAATGTTCCATGACCGTGGCATCCCAATGCTCCATGGCCCTTCTCATCAAAATGCTCCAGAATTCTTGTCATCACAATGTTCCATGAACGTGTCATCACAATGCTACATGACCCTGGTCATCACAGTTCTCCATGACCTTTGTCATCACAATGCTCTATGTCACTTTTCATCACAATTCTCAATGACCACTTTAATCACTATGCTCGCTGACCATTTTCATCACATTTCTCTATTGTCATTACAATTCCCCATGGCCCCTTTCTTCACAATTCTCCATGATGCCTGTCATCACAATGCTCCATGGCTTTTGTTATCACAATGTTCCAGGACCAGTTTCATCCAATACTCCATCCCCCTTGTCATCACAGTGCACAATGAAAGCTTTCATTACAATGCTCCATGACACTTGTCATCACAATGCTCCATGGCCTTTATCGTCACAATGCTCCCAGGCACTTTTCATCATGATATTCCATGAAAACTTTCATCACATTGCTCCATGACCATTGTCATCACAATAGTCCATACCCATGTCAACACAATGCTGCATAATCCCTGTCATCCCAATTCTCCATGACTGCTGTCATCACAATAATCCAGGACAATTTTCATAACAATGCTTCATGCCCCCAGTCATCACAGTGCTCCATGATACCTTCCATCACAATTCCTAGATGATCAATGTCATCACAATGCCCCATGACACCTGTTATCACAATTCGCTATGACCCTTGTCATCACAATACTCGATGAACCGTGTCATCACAGTGTTCCAGGACACATGTCATCACAATGATCCATTAATATTTTCATCACAATGCTCCAATACACCTGTCATCACAATGTTCCATGTCCCCTCTTATCATATTGCTCCATGATCTCTTTCATCACAATGCTCCATGACCACTGTCATCACCATACCTCAAGACGCCTGTCATCTCAGTGCTCCATGGCCCTTTTCATCACAAGGCTCCATGAACCCAGTCATCACAATGTTCCCTGCCCTCTTCGTCACAATGCTCCATGGGCCCTGTCATCACAATGCTCCATGCCCTTGTCATCAAAATTCTCCAGAACTCTTGTCATCATAATGTTCCATGCCAATGTCATCAAAATGTCCCATGACACTTGTCATCACAATGCTCCATGGCCTTTGTCATCACAATGTTCCATGGCCCCTGTCATCACAGTGCTCCTTGATACCTTTCATCACAACTCTACGTGACCACTGTCATCACAATGCCCCATTTCAGATGTCATCACAATTCGCCATGGTCCTTGTCATAACAATGCTCCATAAACCGTGTCATCACAAGGTTTCAGCACACTTGTCATCACAATGATCCATGATCACTTTCATCACAATGCTCCATGAACCCTGTCATCTCAATGCTCCATAGCCTTTGTATTCACAATGCTCCATGGACCCTGTAATCACAGTGCTCCATGACCCCTTTCATCACAATGCTCCAAGACCGCTGTCATCACAATGCCCCATGACGCCTGCCACCACCAATCTCCAAGGGCTCCCTTACCAAAAAGCTCCATGATCCCTGTCAGTACAATGTTCCACGACACTTTTCATCACAATGCTCCATGACCCCTGTCATCACAAAGTTCTCTGCCCATATCATCACAATGCTACTTGTCACCTTTCATCACAATGCTCCATGCCATTGTCAGCACAATGCTCCTTGGACCCTGTCATCAAAATGCTCCATCCACTTTTCATCACAATGCTCCAGATATCCTATCATTACCATGCTCCATGCCCGTGTCAACACAATGCTCCATGACCTCTGTCATCAAAATGCTTGATGAAACTTGTTATCAAATATTCCATGACCCCTGTCATCAAAATGATCCCTGACCGTTGTCATCACAATGCTGCATGATACCTTTCATCCCAATTCTCTGTGACCGCTGTCATCACAATGCTCCATGACCCCTGTCATCACAACGTTCCATGAAAGTTGTCATCAAAATGCTCCATGACCCCGGTCACCACAAGGTTCCCTGCCCTTGTCATCACAATGGTACATGGCCTGGTCATCACAATGTTCCATGGCCTCTGTCATCACCATGCTCCATGGTCTTTCTCATCACAATGCTCTATGACCCCTGTCATCACAATGCTTCATGACCATTGTCATCACAATGCTCCCAGGCCCCTGTCATCACAATGCCTCATGGTCTTTGTAATCACAATGCTCAATGACCAATGTCATCACAGTGCTCCATGCCATTGTCATCACAATGCTCCATGGTCCCTGTAATCACAATGCTCCATACCCTTGTCATCACAATGCTCCAGAACACTTGTCATCATAATGCTCCATTCCCGTGTCATCACATTGCTGAATGACACTTGTCATCACAATGTTCCTTGGCCTTTGTCATCACAGTGCTCCATGATACCTTTAATCAAAATTCTACATGACCACTCTCATCACAATGCAAGATGACCAATGTCATCACAATGCCCCATGACACCTGTTATCACAATTCGCTATGACCCTTGTCATCACAATACTTGATGAACCGTGTCATCACAGTGTTCCAGGACACATGTCATCACAATGATCCATTAATATTTTCATCACAATGCTCCAATACACCTGTCATCACAATGCTCCATGTCCCCTCTTATCATATTGCTCCATGATCTCTTTCATCACAATGCTCCATGACCACTGTCATCACCATACCTCAAGACGCCTGTCATCTCAGTGCTCCATGGCCCCTTTCATCACAAGGCTCCATGAACCCAGTCATCACAATGTTCCCTGCCCTCTTCGTCACAATGCTCCATGGGCCCTGTCATCACAATGCTCCATGCCCTTGTCATCAAAATTCTCCAGAACTCTTGTCATCATAATGTTCCATGCCAATGTCATCAAAATGTCCCATGACACTTGTCATCACAATGCTCCATGGCCTTTGTCATCACAATGTGCCATGGCCCCTGTCATCACAGTGCTCCTTGATACCTTTCATCACAATTCTACATGACCACTGTCATCACAATGCCCCATTTCAGATGTCATCACAATTCGCCATGGTCCTTGTCATAACAATGCTCCATGAACCGTGTCATCACAAGGTTTCAGGACACTTGTCATCACAATGATCCATGATCACATTCATCACAATGCTCCATGAAACCTGTCATCTCAATGCTCCATAGAGTTTGTATTCACAATGCTCCATGGCCCCTGTAATCACAGTGCTCCATGACCCCTTTCATCACAATGCTCCAAGACCGCTGTCATCACAATGCCCCATGACGCCTGCCACCACCAATCTCCAAGGGCTCCCTTACCAAAAAGCTACATGATCCCTGTCAGTACAATGTTCCATGACACTTTTCATCATAATGCTCCATGACCCCTGTCATCACAAAGTTCTCTGCCCATATCATCACAATGCTACTTGTCACCTTTCATCACAATGCTCCATGCCCTTTCATCACAATGCTCCAGATTTCTTGTCATCACAAAGTTCCTTGACCGTGTCATCACAATGCTCCATGACCCGTGTCATCACAAAGCTCCATGACCCCTGGCATCACAATGATCCATGATTCCTTTCCTCACAGTGCTCCAGTACCCTTTTCATCACAATGCTCCATGCCATTGTCAGCACAATGCTACTTGGACCCTGTCATCAAAATGCTCCATCCCCTTTTCATCACAATGCTCCAGATATCCTATCATTACCATGCTCCATGCCCGTGTCAACACAATGCTCCATGACCCCTGTCATCAAAATGCTTGATGAAACTTGTTATCAGAATGTTCCATGACCCCTGTCATCAAAATGATCCCTGACCGTTGTCATCGCAATGCTGCATGATACGTTTCATCCCAATCCTCTGTGACCGCTGTCTTCACAATGCTCCAGGACAACTTTCATCACAATGCTCCATGCCCTGGTCATCAAAATGCTCCAGATCTCTTGTCATCATAATGCTCCATGCCAATGTCATCAAAATGCCCCATGACACTTGTCATCACAATGCTCCATGGCCTTTGTCATCACAATGTTCCATGGCCCCTGTCATCAGAGTGCTCCATGTTACCTTTCAATACAATTCTACATGACCACTGTCATCACAATGCCCCATGACAGATGATACCACAATTCGCCATGGTCCTTGTCATCACAATGCTCCATGAACTGTGTCATCACAAGGTTCCAGGACACTTGTCATCACAATGATCCATGATCACTTTCATCACAATGCTCCATGAACCCTGTCATCTCAATGCTCCATGGCCTTTGTATTCACAATGCTCCATGGCCCCTGTAATCACAGAGCTCCATGACCCCTTTCATCCCAATGCTCCAAGACCGCTGTCATCACAATGCCCCATGACGCCTGCCTTCACAAATCTCCAAGACCTCTCTTACCAAAAAGCTCCATGATCCCTGTCAGTACAATGTTCCATGACACTTTTTATCACAATGCTCCATGACCCCTGTCATCAAAAAGTTCTCTGCCCATATCGTCACAATGCTCCTTGTCACCTTTCATCACAATGCACCATGCCCTTTCATCACAATGCTCCAGAATTCTTGTCATCGCAATGTTCCTTGACCGTGTCATCACAATGCTCCATGACCCGTGTCATCACAAAGCTCCATGACCCCTGGCATCACAATGATCCATGATTCCTTTCCTCACAGTGCTCCAGTACCCTTTTCATCACAATGCTCCATGCCATTGTCAGCACAATTCTCCTTGGACCCTGTCATCAAAATGCTCCATCCCCTTTTCATCACAATGCTCCAGATATCCTATCATTACAATGCTCCATGCTCGTGTCAACACAATGCTCCATGACCCCTGTCATCAAAATGCTTTATGAACCTTGTTATCAGAATGTTCCATGACCCCTGTCATCCAAATGATCCATGACCGTTGTCATCACAATGCTGCATGATACCTTTCATCCCAATTCTCTGTGACCGCTGGCAACACAATGCTCCAGGAAAACTTTCATCACAATGCTCCATGACCCCTGTCATCACAACGTTCCATGAAAGTTGTCATCAAAATGCTCCATGACCCCGGTCACCACAAGGTTCCCTGCCCTTGTCATCACAATGGTACATGGCCTGGTCATCACAATGTTCCATGGCCTCTGTCATCACCATGCTCCATGGTCTTTCTCATCACAATGCTCTATGAACCCTGTCATCACAATGCTTGATGACCATTGTCATCACAATGCTCCAAGGCCCCTGTCATCACAATGCCTCATGGTCTTTGTAATCACAATGCTCAATGACCAATGTCATCACAGTGCTCCATGCCATTGTCATCACAATGCTCCATGGTCCCTGTAATCACAATGCTCCATACCCTTGTCATCACAATGCTCCAGAACACTTGTCATCATAATGCTCCATTCCCGTGTCATCACATTGCTGAATGACACTTGTCATCACAATGTTCCTTGGCCTTTGTCATCACAGTGCTCCATGATACCTTTAATCAAAATTCTACATGACCACTCTCATCACAATGCAAGATGACCAATGTCATCACAATGCCCCATGACACGTGTCATCACAATTCGCCTTGGCCCTTGTCATCTCAATGCTGTATGAAACGTGTCATCAGTAGCTCCCAAGACCCTTGTCATCACAATGCTCCATGAACTCTGTTACCTCAATGTTCCATGGCCTTTGTATTCACAATGCTCCATTGTCCCGATAATCGCGTTGCTCCATGAACACTTTCATCACAATGCTCCTTGAGCACTGTCACCATAATGCCCCATGACGTCTCTCATCACTGTGCTCCAAGGCCACTCTCATCAAAATGCTCCATGATCTGTGTCAGCACAATATTGCATGACACTTGTCATCACAATGCTCCATGATCCCTCTAATCACAATGATCCCTGCCAATTTCATCACAATGACCCAAGTCTCCTGTAATCACAATGCTCCATGCCCTTGTCATCACAATGCTCCAGGTCTGTTGTCATCACCATGCTTCATGCCCGTGTCATCACAATGCTCCATGAATCTTGTCCTCACAATGCTCCATGGCCCATGTCATCACAATGCTCCATGACCCCTCTCATCACAATGATCTATGGCCTTTGTCATCACAATGCTCCGTGACCCCCGTCAACACAATGCCTGATGACCCCTGTCATCAAAATGCTAAATGGCACTTGTCATCACAATGCTCTATGATGCCTGTCATCACTATTCTCCATGTCACTTGTTATCACAAGGCTCCATGGCCCCTGTACTCCCAGTACTCCATGACCCCTTTCATCACAATGCCCAATGTCACCTCTGATCACAATTCTCAATGGCATTTGTCATCACGATGCTCCATGACACCTGTCATCACAATGCTCCATGAGACTTGTCATCACAATGCTCCATGGCCCCTCTCATTCCTGTGCTCCATAATAACTTTAATCACATTTCTAGATGACCACTGCCATCACAATGCCCCATGACATTGTCATCACAATTCGCCATGACCATTGTCATCACAATGCTCCATGAACCATGTCATCACAGGGTCCCAGGACACTTGGCATCACAATGATCCATTACCACTTTCATCACAATGCTCCATGACCACTGTCATCTCAATGCTCCATGGCCTTTGTATTCACAATGCTCCATGGCCCTTGTAATCACAGTGCTCCATAACACCTTTCATCATAATGCTCCATGACCACTGCCATCTCAATGCCTCATGACGCCTGTCATCACAATTCTCCAAGGCCCCTCTCATCACAGTGCTCCATGACACTTGTCATCCCATTGCTCCATAACACCTGTCATCACAGTGTTCCCTGCCCATGTCATCAAAATGCTCCATGTCCCCTATAATCACAATGCTCCATGCCTTTTTCCTCACAAAGCTCCGGAATTTTGTCATCACAATGTTCCATGACCGTGGCATCACAATGCTCCATGGCCCTTGTCATCACAATGCTCCAGAATTCTTGTCATCACAATGTTCCATGAACGTGTCATCACAATGCTACATGACCCTGGTCATCACAGTTCTCCATGACCTTTGTCATCACAATGCTCTATGTCACTTTTCATCACAATTCTCAATGACCACTTTAATCACTATGCTCGCTGACCATTTTCATCACATTTCTCTATTGTCATTACAATTCCCCATGGCCCCTTTCTTCACAATTCTCCATGATGCCTGTCATCACAATGCTCCATGGCTTTTGTTATCACAATGCTCCAGGACCAGTTTCATCACAATACTCCATCCCCCTTGTCATCACAGTGCACAATGAAAGCTTTCATTACAATGCTCCATGACACTTGTCATCACAATGCTCCATGGCCTTTATCGTCACAATGCTCCCAGGCACTTTTCATCACGATATTCCATGAAAACTTTCATCACATTGCTCCATGACCATTGTCATCACAATAGTCCATACCCATGTCAACACAATGCTGCATAATCCCTGTCATCCCAATTCTCCATGACTGCTGTCATCACAATAATCCAGGACAATTTTCATAACAATGCTTCATGCCCCCAGTCATCACAGTGCTCCATGATACCTTTCATCACAATTACTAGATGATCAATGTCATCACAATGCCCCATGACACCTGTTATCACAATTCGCTATGACCCTTGTCATCACAATACTCGATGAACCGTGTCATCACAGTGTTCCAGGACACATGTCATCACAATGATCCATTAATATTTTCATCACAATGCTCCAATACACCTGTCATCACAATGCTCCATGTCACCTCTTATCATATTGCTCCATGATCTCTTTCATCACAATGCTCCATGACCACTGTCATCACCATACCTCAAGACGCCTGTCATCTCAGTGCTCCATGGCCCCTTTCATCACAAGGCTCCATGAACCCAGTCATCACAATGTTCCCTGCCCTCTTCGTCACAATGCTCCATGGGCCCTGTCATCACAATGCTCCATGCCCTTGTCATCAAAATTCTCCAGAACTCTTGTCATCATAATGTTCCATGCCAATGTCATCAAAATGTCCCATGACACTTGTCATCACAATGCTCCATGGCCTTTGTCATCACAATGTTCCATGGCCCCTGTCATCACAGTGCTCCTTGATACCTTTCATCACAATTCTACATGACCACTGTCATCACAATGCCCCATTTCAGATGTCATCACAATTCGCCATGGTCCTTGTCATAACAATGCTCCATGAACCGTGTCATCACAAGGTTTCAGGACACTTGTCATCACAATGATCCATGATCACTTTCATCACAATGCTCCATGAAGCCTGTCATCTCAATGCTCCATAGCCTTTGTATTCACAATGCTCCATGGCCCCTGTAATCACAGTGCTCCATGACCCCTTTCATCACAATGCTCCAAGACCGCTGTCATCACAATGCCCCATGACGCCTGCCACCACCAATCTCCAAGGGCTCCCTTACCAAAAAGCTCCATGATCCCTGTCAGTACAATGTTCCATGACACTTTTCATCACAATGCTCCATGACCCCTGTCATCACAAAGTTCTCTGCCCATATCATCACAATGCTACTTGTCACCTTTCATCACAATGCTCCATGCCCTTTCATCACAATGCTCCAGATTTCTTGTCATCACAATGTTCCTTGACCGTGTCATCACAATGCTCCATGACCCGTGTCATCACAAAGCTCCATGACCCCTGGCATCACAATGATCCATGATTCCTTTCCTCAGAGTGCTCCAGTACCCTTTTCATCACAATGCTCCATGCCATTGTCAGCACAATGCTACTTGGACCCTGTCATCAAAATGCTCCATCCCCTTTTCATCACAATGCTCCAGATATCCTATCATTTCAATGCTCCATGCCCGTGTCAACACAATGCTCCATGACCCCTGTCATCAAAATGCTTGATGAAACTTGTTATCAGAATGTTCCATGACCCCTGTCATCAAAATGATCCCTGACCGTTGTCATCGCAATGCTGCATGATACCTTTCATCCCAATTCTCTGTGACCGCTGTCATCACAATGCTCCAGGACAACTTTCATCACAATGCTCCATGACCCCTGTCATCACAACGTTCCATGAAAGTTGTCATCAAAATGCTCCATGACCCCGGTCACCACAAGGTTCCCTGCCCTTGTCATCACAATGGTACATGGCCTGGTCATCACAATGTTCCATGGCCTCTGTCATCACCATGCTCCATGGTCTTTCTCATCACAATGCTCTATGACCCCTGTCATCACAATGCTTGATGACCATTGTCATCACAATGCTCCCAGGCCCCTGTCATCACAATGCCTCATGGTCTTTGTAATCACAATGCTCAATGACCAATGTCATCACAGTTCTCCATGCCGTTGTCATCACAATGCTCCATGGTCCCTGTAATCACAATGCTCCATACCCTTGTCATCACAATGCTCCAGAACACTTGTCATCATAATGCTCCATTCCCGTGTCATCACATTGCTGAATGACACTTGTCATCACAATGTTCCTTGGCCTTTGTCATCACAGTGCTCCATGATACCTTTAATCAAAATTCTACATGACCACTCTCATCACAATGCAAGATGACCAATGTCATCACAATGCCCCATGACACGTGTCATCACAATTCGCCTTGGCCCTTGTCATCTCAATGCTGTATGAAACGTGTCATCAGTAGCTCCCAAGACCCTTGTCATCACAATGCTCCATGAACTCTGTTATCTCAATGTTCCATGGCCTTTGTATTCACAATGCTCCATTGTCCCGATAATCGCGTTGCTCCATGAACACTTTCATCACAATGCTCCTTGACCACTGTCACCATAATGCCCCATGACGTCTCTCATCACTGTGCTCCAAGGCCACTCTCATCAAAATGCTCCATGATCTGTGTCAGCACAATATTGCATGACACTTGTCATCACAATGCTCCATGATCCCTCTAATCACAATGATCCCTGCCAATTTCATCACAATGACCCAAGTCTCCTGTAATCACAATGCTCCATGCCATTGTCAGCACAATGCTCCTTGGACCCTGTCATCAAAATGCTCCATCCACTTTTCATCACAATGCTCCAGATATCCTATCATTACCATGCTCCATGCCCGTGTCAACACAATGCTCCATGACCCCTGTCATCAAAATGCTTGATGAAACTTGTTATCAGAATATTCCATGACCCCTGTCATCAAAATGATCCCTGACCGTTGTCATCACAATGCTGCATGATACCTTTCATCCCAATTCTCTGTGACCGCTGTCATCACAATGCTCCATGACCCCTGTCATCACAACGTTCCATGAAAGTTGTCATCAAAATGCTCCATGACCCCGGTCACCACAAGGTTCCCTGCCCTTGTCATCACAATGGTACATGGCCTGGTCATCACAATGTTCCATGGCCTCTGTCATCACCATGCTCCATGGTCTTTCTCATCACAATGCTCTATGACCCCTGTCATCACAATGCTTGATGACCATTGTCATCACAATGCTCCCAGGCCCCTGTCATCACAATGCCTCATGGTCTTTGTAATCACAATGCTCAATGACCAATGTCATCACAGTGCTCCATGCCATTGTCATCACAATGCTCCATGGTCCCTGTAATCACAATGCTCCATACTCTTGTCATCACAATGTTCCTTGGCCTTTGTCATCACAGTGCTCCATGATACCTTTAATCAAAATTCTACATGACCACTCTCATCACAATGCAAGATGACCAATGTCATCACAATGCCCCATGACACGTGTCATCACAATTCGCCATGGTCCTTTTCATAACAATGCTCCATGAACCGTGTCATCACAAGGTTTCAGGACACTTGTCATCACAATGATCCATGATCACTTTCATCACAATGCTCCATGAAGCCTGTCATCTCAATGCTCCATAGCCTTTGTATTCACAATGCTCCATGGCCCCTCTAATCACAGTGCTCCATGACCCCTTTCATCACAATGCTCCAAGACCGCTGTCATCACAATGCCCCATGACGCCTGCCACCACCAATCTCCAAGGGCTCCCTTACCAAAAAGCTCCATGATCCCTGTCAGTACAATGTTCCATGACACTTTTCATCACAATGCTCCATGACCCTTGTCATCACAAAGCTCCATGACCCCTGTCATCACAATGATCCATGATTCCCTTCCTCACAGTGCTCCAGTACCCTTTTCATCACAATGCTCCATGCCATTGTCAGCACAATTCTCCTTGGACCCTGTCATCAAAATGCTCCATCCCCTTTTCATCACAATGCTCCAGATATCCTATCATTACAATGCTCCATGCTCGTGTCAACACAATGCTCCATGACCCCTGTCATCAAAATGCTTTATGAACCTTGTTATCAGAATGTTCCACGACCCCTGTCATCAAAATGATCCCTGACCGTTGTCATCGCAATGCTGCATGATACCTTTCATCCCAATTCTCTGTGACCGCTGTCATCACAATGCTCCCGGACAACTTTCATCACAATGCTCCATGACCCCTGTCATCACAACGTTCCATGAAAGTTGTCATCAAAATGCTCCATGACCCCGGTCACCACAAGGTTCCCTGCCCTTGTCATCACAATGGTACATGGCCTGGTCATCACAATGTTCCATGGCCTCTGTCATCACCATGCTCCATGGTCTTTCTCATCACAATGCTCTATGACCCCTGTCATCACAATGCTTGATGACCATTGTCATCACAATGCTCCAAGGCCCCTGTCATCACAATGCCTCATGGTCTTTGTAATCACAATGCTCAATGACCAATGTCATCACAGTGCTCCATGCCGTTGTCATCACAATGCTCCATGGTCCCTCTAATCACAATGCTCCATACTCTTGTCATCACAATGTTCCTTGGCCTTTGTCATCACAGTGCTCCATGATACCTTTAATCAAAATTCTACATGACCACTCTCATCACAATGCAAGATGACCAATGTCATCACAATGCCCCATGACACGTGTCATCACAATTCGCCTTGGCCCTTGTCATCTCAATGCTGTATGAAACGTGTCATCAGTAGCTCCCAAGACCCTTGTCATCACAATGCTCCATGAACTCTGTTATCTCAATGTTCCATGGCCTTTGTATTCACAATGCTCCATTGTCCCGATAATCGCGTTGCTCCATGAACACTTTCATCACAATGCTCCTTGACCACTGTCACCATAATGCCCCATGACGTCTCTCATCACTGTGCTCCAAGGCCACTCTCATCAAAATGCTCCATGATCTGTGTCAGCACAATATTGCATGACACTTGTCATCACAATGCTCCATGATCCCTCTAATCACAATGATCCCTGCCAATTTCATCACAATGACCCAAGTCTCCTGTAATCACAATGCTCCATGCCCTTGTCATCACAATGCTCCAGGTCTGTTGTCATCACCATGCTTCATGCCCGTGTCATCACAATGCTCCATGAATCTTGTCCTCACAATGCTCCATGGCCCATGTCATCACAATGCTCCATGACCCCTCTCATCACAATGATCTATGGCCTTTGTCATCACAATGCTCCGTGACCCCCGTCAACACAATGCCTGATGACCCCTGTCATCAAAATGCTAAATGGCACTTGTCATCACAATGCTCTATGATGCCTGTCATCACTATTCTCCATGTCACTTGTTATCACAAGGCTCCATGGCCCCTGTACTCCCAGTACTCCATGACCCCTTTCATCACAATGCCCAATGTCACCTCTGATCACAATTCTCAATGGCATTTGTCATCACGATGCTCCATGACACCTGTCATCACAATGCTCCATGAGACTTGTCATCACAATGCTCCATGGCCCCTCTCATTACTGTGCTCCATAATAACTTTAATCACATTTCTAGATGACCACTGCCATCACAATGCCCCATGACATTGTCATCACAATTCGCCATGACCATTGTCATCACAATGCTCCATGAACCATGTCATCACAGGGTCCCAGGACACTTGGCATCACAATGATCCATTACCACTTTCATCACAATGCTCCATGACCACTGTCATCTCAATGCTCCATGGCCTTTGTATTCACAATGCTCCATGGCCCCTGTAATCACAGTGCTCCATAACACCTTTCATCATAATGCTCCATGACCACTGCCATCTCAATGCCTCATGACGCCTGTCATCACAATTCTCCAAGGCCCCTCTCATCACAGTGCTCCATGACACTTGTCATCCCATTGCTCCATAACACCTGTCATCACAGTGTTCCCTGCCCATGTCATCAAAATGCTCCATGTCCCCTATAATCACAATGCTCCATGCCTTTTTCCTCACAAAGCTCCAGAATTTTGTCATCACAATGTTCCATGACCGTGGCATCACAATGCTCCATGGCCCTTGTCATCACAATGCTCCAGAATTCTTCTCATCACAATGTTCCATGAACGTGTCATCACAATGCTACATGACCCTGGTCATCACAGTTCTCCATGACCTTTGTCATCACAATGCTCTATGTCACTTTTCATCACAATTCTCAATGACCACTTTAATCACTATGCTCGCTGACCATTTTCATCACATTTCTCTATTGTCATTACAATTCCCCATGGCCCCTTTCTTCACAATTCTCCATGATGCCTGTCATCACAATGCTCCATGGCTTTTGTTATCACAATGTTCCAGGACCAGTTTCATCACAATACTCCATCCCCCTTGTCATCACAGTGCACAATGAAAGCTTTCATTACAATGCTCCATGACACTTGTCATCACAATGCTCCATGGCCTTTATCGTCACAATGCTCCCAGGCACTTTTCATCACGATATTCCATGAAAACTTTCATCACATTGCTCCATGACCATTGTCATCACAATAGTCCATACCCATGTCAACACAATGCTGCATAATCCCTGTCATCCCAATTCTCCATGACTGCTGTCATCCCAATAATCCAGGACAATTTTCATAACAATGCTTCATGCCCCCAGTCATCACAGTGCTCCATGATACCTTCCATCACAATTCCTAGATGATCAATGTCATCACATTGCCCCATGACACCTGTTATCACAATTCGCTATGACCCTTGTCATCACAATACTCGATGAACCGTGTCATCACAGTGTTCCAGGACACATGTCATCACAATGATCCATTAATATTTTCATCACAATGCTCCAATACACCTGTCATCACAATGCTCCATGTCCCCTCTTATCATATTGCTCCATGATCTCTTTCATCACAATGCTCCATGACCACTGTCATCACCATACCTCAAGACGCCTGTCATCTCAGTGCTCCATGGCCCCTTTCATCACAAGGCTCCATGAACCCAGTCATCACAATGTTCCCTGCCCTCTTCGTCACAATGCTCCATGGGCCCTGTCATCACAATGCTCCATGCCCTTGTCATCAAAATTCTCCAGAACTCTTGTCATCATAATGTTCCATGCCAATGTCATCAAAATGTCCCATGACACTTGTCATCACAATGCTCCATGGCCTTTGTCATCACAATGTTCCATGGCCCCTGTCATCACAGTGCTCCTTGATACCTTTCATCACAATTCTACATGACCACTGTCATCACAATGCCACATTTCAGATGTCATCACAATTCGCCATGGTCCTTGTCATAACAATGCTCCATGAACCGTGTCATCACAAGGTTTCAGGACACTTGTCATCACAATGATCCATGATCACTTTCATCACAATGCTCCATGAAGCCTGTCATCTCAATGCTCCATAGCCTTTGTATTCACAATGCTCCATGGCCCCTGTAATCACAGTGCTCCATGACCCCTTTCATCACAATGCTCCAAGACCGCTGTCATCACAATGCCCCATGACGCCTGCCACCACCAATCTCCAAGGGCTCCCTTACCAAAAAGCTCCATGATCCCTGTCAGTACAATGTTCCATGACACTTTTCATCATAATGCTCCATGACCCCTGTCATCACAAAGTTCTCTGCCCATATCATCACAATGCTACTTGTCACCTTTCATCACAATGCTCCATGCCATTGTCAGCACAATGCTCCTTGGACCCTGTCATCAAAATGCTCCATCCCCTTTTCATCACAATGCTCCAGATATCCTATCATTACCATGCTCCATGCCCGTGTCAACACAATGCTCCATGACCCCTGTCATCAAAATGCTTGATGAAACTTGTTATCAGAATATTCCATGACCCCTGTCATCAAAATGATCCCTGACCGTTGTCATCACAATGCTGCATGACACGTTTCATCCCAATTCTCTGTGACCGCTGTCATCACAATGCTCCATGACCCCTGTCATCACAACGTTCCATGAAAGTTGTCATCAAAATGCTCCATGACCCCGGTCACCACAAGGTTCCCTGCCCTTGTCATCACAATGGTACATGGCCTGGTCATCACAATGTTCCATGGCCTCTGTCATCACCATGCTCCATGGTCTTTCTCATCACAATGCTCTATGACCCCTGTCATCACAATGCTTGATGACCATTGTCATCACAATGCTCCAAGGCCCCTGTCATCACAATGCCTCATGGTCTTTGTAATCACAATGCTCAATGACCAATGTCATCACAGTGCTCCATGCCGTTGTCATCACAATGCTCCATGGTCCCTGTAATCACAATGCTCCATACTCTTGTCATCACAATGTTCCTTGGCCTTTGTCATCACAGTGCTCCATGATACCTTTAATCAAAATTCTACATGACCACTCTCATCACAATGCAAGATGACCAATGTCATCACAATGCCCCATGACACGTGTCATCACAATTCGCCTTGGCCCTTGTCATCTCAATGCTGTATGAAACGTGTCATCAGTAGCTCCCAAGACCCTTGTCATCACAATGCTCCATGAACTCTGTTATCTCAATGTTCCATGGCCTTTGTATTCACAATGCTCCATTGTCCCGATAATCGCGTTGCTCCATGAACACTTTCATCACAATGCTCCTTGACCACTGTCACCATAATGCCCCATGACGTCTCTCATCACTGTGCTCCAAGGCCACTCTCATCAAAATGCTCCATGATCTGTGTCAGCACAATATTGCATGACACTTGTCATCACAATGCTCCATGATCCCTCTAATCACAATGATCCCTGCCAATTTCATCACAATGACCCAAGTCTCCTGTAATCACAATGCTCCATGCCCTTGTCATCACAATGCTCCAGGTCTGTTGTCATCACCATGCTTCATGCCCGTGTCATCACAATGCTCCATGAATCTTGTCCTCACAATGCTCCATGGCCCATGTCATCACAATGCTCCATGACCCCTCTCATCACAATGATCTATGGCCTTTGTCATCACAATGCTCCGTGACCCCCGTCAACACAATGCCTGATGACCCCTGTCATCAAAATGCTAAATGGCACTTGTCATCACAATGCTCTATGATGCCTGTCATCACTATTCTCCATGTCACTTGTTATCACAAGGCTCCATGGCCCCTGTACTCCCAGTACTCCATGACCCCTTTCATCACAATGCCCAATGTCACCTCTGATCACAATTCTCAATGGCATTTGTCATCACGATGCTCCATGACACCTGTCATCACAATGCTCCATGAGACTTGTCATCACAATGCTCCATGGCCCCTCTCATTACTGTGCTCCATAATAACTTTAATCACATTTCTAGATGACCACTGCCATCACAATGCCCCATGACATTGTCATCACAATTCGCCATGACCATTGTCATCACAATGCTCCATGAACCATGTCATCACAGGGTCCCAGGACACTTGGCATCACAATGATCCATTACCACTTTCATCACAATGCTCCATGACCACTGTCATCTCAATGCTCCATGGCCTTTGTATTCACAATGCTCCATGGCCCCTGTAATCACAGTGCTCCATAACACCTTTCATCATAATGCTCCATGACCACTGCCATCTCAATGCCTCATGACGCCTGTCATCACAATTCTCCAAGGCCCCTCTCATCACAGTGCTCCATGACACTTGTCATCCCATTGCTCCATAACACCTGTCATCACAGTGTTCCCTGCCCATGTCATCAAAATGCTCCATGTCCCCTATAATCACAATGCTCCATGCCTTTTTCCTCACAAAGCTCCAGAATTTTGTCATCACAATGTTCCATGACCGTGGCATCCCAATGCTCCATGGCCCTTGTCATCACAATGCTCCAGAATTCTTGTCATCACAATGTTCCATGAACGTGTCATCACAATGCTACATGACCCTGGTCATCACAGTTCTCCATGACCTTTGTCATCACAATGCTCTATGTCACTTTTCATCACAATTCTCAATGACCACTTTAATCACTATGCTCGCTGACCATTTTCATCACATTTCTCTATTGTCATTACAATTCCCCATGGCCCCTTTCTTCACAATTCTCCATGATGCCTGTCATCACAATGCTCCATGGCTTTTGTTATCACAATGCTCCAGGACCAGTTTCATCACAATACTCCATCCCCCTTGTCATCACAGTGCACAATGAAAGCTTTCATTACAATGCTCCATGACACTTGTCATCACAATGCTCCATGGCCTTTATCGTCACAATGCTCCCAGGCACTTTTCATCACGATATTCCATGAAAACTTTCATCACATTGCTCCATGACCATTGTCATCACAATAGTCCATACCCATGTCAACACAATGCTGCATAATCCCTGTCATCCCAATTCTCCATGACTGCTGTCATCACAATAATCCAGGACAATTTTCATAACAATGCTTCATGCCCCCAGTCATCACAGCGCTCCATGATACCTTCCATCACAATTCCTAGATGATCAATGTCATCACAATGCCCCATGACACCTGTTATCACAATTCGCTATGACCCTTGTCATCACAATACTCGATGAACCGTGTCATCACAGTGTTCCAGGACACATGTCATCACAATGATCCATTCATATTTTCATCACAATGCTCCAATACACCTGTCATCACAATGCTCCATGTCCCCTCTTATCATATTGCTCCATGATCTCTTTCATCACAATGCTCCATGACCACTGTCATCACCATACCTCAAGACGCCTGTCATCTCAGTGCTCCATGGCCCCTTTCATCACAAGGCTCCATGAACCCAGTCATCACAATGTTCCCTGCCCTCTTCGTCACAATGCTCCATGGGCCCTGTCATCACAATGCTCCATGCCCTTGTCATCAAAATTCTCCAGAACTCTTGTCATCATAATGTTCCATGCCAATGTCATCAAAATGTCCCATGACACTTGTCATCACAATGCTCCATGGCCTTTGTCATCACAATGTTCCATGGCCCCTGTCATCACAGTGCTCCTTGATACCTTTCATCACAATTGTACATGACCACTGTCATCACAATGCCCCATTTCAGATGTCATCACAATTCGCCATGGTCCTTGTCATAACAATGCTCCATGAACCGTGTCATCACAAGGTTTCAGGACACTTGTCATCACAATGATCCATGATCACTTTCATCACAATGCTCCATGAACCCTGTCATCTCAATGCTCCATAGCCTTTGTATTCACAATGCTCCATGGCCCCTCTAATCACAGTGCTCCATGACCCCTTTCATCACAATGCTCCAAGACCGCTGTCATCACAATGCCCCATGACGCCTGCCACCACCAATCTCCAAGGGCTCCCTTACCAAAAAGCTCCATGATCCCTGTCAGTACAATGTTCCATGACACTTTTCATCACAATGCTCCATGACCCCTGTCATCACAAAGTTCTCTGCCCATATCAACACAATGCTACTTGTCACCTTTCATCACAATGCTCCATGCCCTTTCATCACAATGCTCCAGATTTCTTGTCATCACAATGTTCCTTGACCGTGTCATCACAATGCTCCATGACCCGTGTCATCACAAAGCTCCATGACCCCTGGCATCACAATGATCCATGATTCCTTTCCTCAGAGTGCTCCAGTACCCTTTTCATCACAATGCTCCATGCCATTGTCAGCACAATTCTCCTTGGACCCTGTCATCAAAATGCTCCATCCCCTTTTCATCACAATGCTCCAGATATCCTATCATTTCAATGCTCCATGCCCGTGTCAACACAATGCTCCATGACCCCTGTCATCAAAATGCTTGATGAAACTTGTTATCAGAATGTTCCATGACCCCTGTCATCAAAATGATCCCTGACCGTTGTCATCGCAATGCTGCATGATACCTTTCATCCCAATTCTCTGTGACCGCTGTCATCACAATGCTCCAGGACAACTTTCATCACAATGCTCCATGACCCCTGTCATCACAACGTTCCATGAAAGTTGTCATCAAAATGCTCCATGACCCCGGTCACCACAAGGTTCCCTGCCCTTGTCATCACAATGGTACATGGCCTGGTCATCACAATGTTCCATGGCCTCTGTCATCACCATGCTCCATGGTCTTTCTCATCACAATGCTCTATGACCCCTGTCATCACAATGCTTGATGACCATTGTCATCACAATGCTCCCAGGCCCCTGTCATCACAATGCCTCATGGTCTTTGTAATCACAATGCTCAATGACCAATGTCATCACAGTGCTCCATGCCATTGTCATCACAATGCTCCATGGTCCCTGTAATCACAATGCTCCATACTCTTGTCATCACAATGTTCCTTGGCCTTTGTCATCACAGTGCTCCATGATACCTTTAATCAAAATTCTACATGACCACTCTCATCACAATGCAAGATGACCAATGTCATCACAATGCCCCATGACACGTGTCATCACAATTCGCCATGGTCCTTGTCATAACAATGCTCCATGAACCGTGTCATCACAAGGTTTCAGGACACTTGTCATCACAATGATCCATGATCACTTTCATCACAATGCTCCATGAAGCCTGTCATCTCAATGCTCCATAGCCTTTGTATTCACAATGCTCCATGGCCCCTCTAATCACAGTGCTCCATGACCCCTTTCATCACAATGCTCCAAGACCGCTGTCATCACAATGCCCCATGACGCCTGCCACCACCAATCTCCAAGGGCTCCCTTACCAAAAAGCTCCATGATCCCTGTCAGTACAATGTTCCATGACACTTTTCATCACAATGCTCCATGACCCTTGTCATCACAAAGCTCCATGACCCCTGTCATCACAATGATCCATGATTCCCTTCCTCACAGTGCTCCAGTACCCTTTTCATCACAATGCTCCATGCCATTGTCAGCACAATTCTCCTTGGACCCTGTCATCAAAATGCTCCATCCCCTTTTCATCACAATGCTCCAGATATCCTATCATTACAATGCTCCATGCTCGTGTCAACACAATGCTCCATGACCCCTGTCATCAAAATGCTTTATGAACCTTGTTATCAGAATGTTCCACGACCCCTGTCATCAAAATGATCCTTGACCGTTGTCATCACAATGCTGCATGATACCTTTCATCCCAATTCTCTGTGACCGCTGTCATCACAATGCTCCAGGACAACTTTCATCACAATGCTCCATGACCCCTGTCATCACAACGTTCCATGAAAGTTGTCATCAAAATGCTCCATGACCCCGGTCACCACAAGGTTCCCTGCCCTTGTCATCAAAATGGTACATGGCCTGGTCATCACAATGTTCCATGGCCTCTGTCATCACCATGCTCCATGGTCTTTCTCATCACAATGCTCTATGACCCCTGTCATCACAATGCTTGATGACAATTGTCATCACAATGCTCCCAGGCCCCTGTCATCACAATGCCTCATGGTCTTTGTAATCACAATACTCAATGACCAATGTCATCACAGTGCTCCATGCCGTTGTCATCACAATGCTCCATGGTCCCTGTAATCACAATGCTCCATACCCTTGTCATCACAATGCTCCAGAAAACTTGTCATCATAATGCTCCATTCCCGTGTCATCACATTGCTGAATGACACTTGTCATCACAATGTTCCTTGGCCTTTGTCATCACAGTGCTCCATGATACCTTTAATCAAAATTCTACATGACCACTCTCATCACAATGCAAGATGACCAATGTCATCACAATGCCCCATGAAACGTGTCATCACAATTCGCCATGGTCCTTGTCATAACAATGCTCCATGAACCGTGTCATCACAAGGTTTCAGGACACTTGTCATCACAATGATCCATGATCACTTTCATCACAATGCTCCATGAATCCTGTCATCTCAATGCTCCATAGCCTTTGTATTCACAATGCTCCATGGCCCCTCTAATCACAGTGCTCCATGACCCCTTTCATCACAATGCTCCAAGACCGCTGTCATCACAATGCCCCATGACGCCTGCCACCACCAATCTCCAAGGGCTCCCTTACCAAAAAGCTCCATGATCCCTGTCAGTACAATGTTCCATGACACTTTTCATCACAATGCTCCATGACCCTTGTCATCACAAAGCTCCATGACCCCTGTCATCACAATGATCCATGATTCCCTTCCTCACAGTGCTCCAGTACCCTTTTCATCACAATGCTCCATGCCATTGTCAGCACAATTCTCCTTGGACCCTGTCATCAAAATGCTCCATCCCCTTTTCATCACAATGCTCCAGATATCCTATCATTACAATGCTCCATGCTCGTGTCAACACAATGCTCCATGACCCCTGTCATCAAAATGCTTTATGAACCTTGTTATCAGAATGTTCCACGACCCCTGTCATCAAAATGATCCCTGACCGTTGTCATCGCAATGCTGCATGATACCTTTCATCCCAATTCTCTGTGACCGCTGTCATCACAATGCTCCCAGACAACTTTCATCACAATGCTCCATGACCCCTGTCATCACAACGTTCCATGAAAGTTGTCATCAAAATGCTCCATGACCCCGGTCACCACAAGGTTCCCTGCCCTTGTCATCACAATGGTACATGGCCTGGTCATCACAATGTTCCATGGCCTCTGTCATCACCATGCTCCATGGTCTTTCTCATCACAATGCTCTATGACCCCTGTCATCACAATGCTTCATGACCATTGTCATCACAATGCTCCAAGGCCCCTGTCATCACAATGCCTCATGGTCTTTGTAATCACAATGCTCAATGACCAATGTCATCACAGTGCTCCATGCCGTTGTCATCACAATGCTCCATGGTCCCTGTAATCACAATGCTCCATACTCTTGTCATCACAATGTTCCTTGGCCTTTGTCATCACAGTGCTCCATGATACCTTTAATCAAAATTCTACATGACCACTCTCATCACAATGCAAGATGACCAATGTCATCACAATGCCCCATGACACGTGTCATCACAATTCGCCTTGGCCCTTGTCATCTCAATGCTGTATGAAACGTGTCATCAGTAGCTCCCAAGACCCTTGTCATCACAATGCTCCATGAACTCTGTTATCTCAATGTTCCATGGCCTTTGTATTCACAATGCTCCATTGTCCCGATAATCGCGTTGCTCCATGAACACTTTCATCACAATGCTCCTTGACCACTGTCACCATAATGCCCCATGACGTCTCTCATCACTGTGCTCCAAGGCCACTCTCATCAAAATGCTCCATGATCTGTGTCAGCACAATATTGCATGACACTTGTCATCACAATGCTCCATGATCCCTCTAATCACAATGATCCCTGCCAATTTCATCACAATGACCCAAGTCTCCTGTAATCACAATGCTCCATGCCCTTGTCATCACAATGCTCCAGGTCTGTTGTCATCACCATGCTTCATGCCCGTGTCATCACAATGCTCCATGAATCTTGTCCTCACAATGCTCCATGGCCCATGTCATCACAATGCTCCATGACCCCTCTCATCACAATGATCTATGGCCTTTGTCATCACAATGCTCCGTGACCCCCGTCAACACAATGCCTGATGACCCCTGTCATCAAAATGCTAAATGGCACTTGTCATCACAATGCTCTATGATGCCTGTCATCACTATTCTCCATGTCACTTGTTATCACAAGGCTCCATGGCCCCTGTACTCCCAGTACTCCATGACCCCTTTCATCACAATGCCCAATGTCACCTCTGATCACAATTCTCAATGGCATTTGTCATCACGATGCTCCATGACACCTGTCATCACAATGCTCCATGAGACTTGTCATCACAATGCTCCATGGCCCCTCTCATTACTGTGCTCCATAATAACTTTAATCACATTTCTAGATGACCACTGCCATCACAATGCCCCATGACATTGTCATCACAATTCGCCATGACCATTGTCATCACAATGCTCCATGAACCATGTCATCACAGGGTCCCAGGACACTTGGCATCACAATGATCCATTACCACTTTCATCACAATGCTCCATGACCACTGTCATCTCAATGCTCCATGGCCTTTGTATTCACAATGCTCCATGGCCCCTGTAATCACAGTGCTCCATAACACCTTTCATCATAATGCTCCATGACCACTGCCATCTCAATGCCTCATGACGCCTGTCATCACAATTCTCCAAGGCCCCTCTCATCACAGTGCTCCATGACACTTGTCATCCCATTGCTCCATAACACCTGTCATCACAGTGTTCCCTGCCCATGTCATCAAAATGCTCCATGTCCCCTATAATCACAATGCTCCATGCCTTTTTCCTCACAAAGCTCCAGAATTTTGTCATCACAATGTTCCATGACCGTGGCATCCCAATGCTCCATGGCCCTTGTCATCACAATGCTCCAGAATTCTTCTCATCACAATGTTCCATGAACGTGTCATCACAATGCTACATGACCCTGGTCATCACAGTTCTCCATGACCTTTGTCATCACAATGCTCTATGTCACTTTTCATCACAATTCTCAATGACCACTTTAATCACTATGCTCGCTGACCATTTTCATCACATTTCTCTATTGTCATTACAATTCCCCATGGCCCCTTTCTTCACAATTCTCCATGATGCCTGTCATCACAATGCTCCATGGCTTTTGTTATCACAATGTTCCAGGACCAGTTTCATCACAATACTCCATCCCCCTTGTCATCACAGTGCACAATGAAAGCTTTCATTACAATGCTCCATGACACTTGTCATCACAATGCTCCATGGCCTTTATCGTCACAATGCTCCCAGGCACTTTTCATCACGATATTCCATGAAAACTTTCATCACATTGCTCCATGACCATTGTCATCACAATAGTCCATACCCATGTCAACACAATGCTGCATAATCCCTGTCATCCCAATTCTCCATGACTGCTGTCATCCCAATAATCCAGGACAATTTTCATAACAATGCTTCATGCCCCCAGTCATCACAGTGCTCCATGATACCTTCCATCACAATTCCTAGATGATCAATGTCATCACATTGCCCCATGACACCTGTTATCACAATTCGCTATGACCCTTGTCATCACAATACTCGATGAACCGTGTCATCACAGTGTTCCAGGACACATGTCATCACAATGATCCATTAATATTTTCATCACAATGCTCCAATACACCTGTCATCACAATGCTCCATGTCCCCTCTTATCATATTGCTCCATGATCTCTTTCATCACAATGCTCCATGACCACTGTCATCACCATACCTCAAGACGCCTGTCATCTCAGTGCTCCATGGCCCCTTTCATCACAAGGCTCCATGAACCCAGTCATCACAATGTTCCCTGCCCTCTTCGTCACAATGCTCCATGGGCCCTGTCATCACAATGCTCCATGCCCTTGTCATCAAAATTCTCCAGAACTCTTGTCATCATAATGTTCCATGCCAATGTCATCAAAATGTCCCATGACACTTGTCATCACAATGCTCCATGGCCTTTGTCATCACAATGTTCCATGGCCCCTGTCATCACAGTGCTCCTTGATACCTTTCATCACAATTCTACATGACCACTGTCATCACAATGCCCCATTTCAGATGTCATCACAATTCGCCATGGTCCTTGTCATAACAATGCTCCATGAACCGTGTCATCACAAGGTTTCAGGACACTTGTCATCACAATGATCCATGATCACTTTCATCACAATGCTCCATGAACCCTGTCATCTCAATGCTCCATAGCCTTTGTATTCACAATGCTCCATGGCCCCTGTAATCACAGTGCTCCATGACCCCTTTCATCACAATGCTCCAAGACCGCTGTCATCACAATGCCCCATGACGCCTGCCACCACCAATCTCCAAGGGCTCCCTTACCAAAAAGCTCCATGATCCCTGTCAGTACAATGTTCCATGACACTTTTCATCATAATGCTCCATGACCCCTGTCATCACAAAGTTCTCTGCCCATATCATCACAATGCTACTTGTCACCTTTCATCACAATGCTCCATGCCATTGTCAGCACAATGCTCCTTGGACCCTGTCATCAAAATGCTCCATCCCCTTTTCATCACAATGCTCCAGATATCCTATCATTACCATGCTCCATGCCCGTGTCAACACAATGCTCCATGATCCCTGTCATCAAAATGCTTGATGAAACTTGTTATCAGAATATTCCATGACCCCTGTCATCAAAATGATCCCTGACCGTTGTCATCACAATGCTGCATGATACCTTTCATCCCAATTCTCTGTGACCGCTGTCATCACAATGCTCCAGGACAACTTTCATCACAATGTTCCATGAAAGTTGTCATCAAAATGCTCCATGACCCCGGTCACCACAAGGTTCCCTGCCCTTGTCATCACAATGGTACATGGCCTGGTCATCACAATGTTCCATGGCCTCTGTCATCACCATGCTCCATGGTCTTTCTCATCACAATGCTCTATGACCCTGTCATCACAATGCTTGATGACTATTGTCATCACAATCCTCCCAGGCCCCTGTCATCACAATGCCTCATGGTCTTTGTAATCACAATGCTCAATGACCAATGTCATCACAGTGCTCCATTGCATTGTCATCACAATGCTCCAGAACACTTGTCATCATAATGCTCCATTCCCGTGTCATCACATTGCTGAATGACACTTGTCATCACAATGTTCCTTGGCCTTTGTCATCACAGTGCTCCATGATACCTTTAATCAAAATTCTACATGACCACTCTCATCACAATGCAAGATGACCAATGTCATCACAATGCCCCATGACACCTGTTATCACAATTCGCTATGACCATTGTCATCACAATACTTGATGAACCGTGTCAGCACAGTGTTCCAGGACACATGTCATCACAATGATCCATTAATATTTTCATCACAATGCTCCAATACACCTGTCATCACAATGCTCCATGTCCCCTCTTATCATATTGCTCCATGATCTCTTTCATCACAATGCTCCATGACCACTGTCATCGCCATACCTCAAGACGCCTGTCATCTCAATGCTCCATGGCCCCTTTCATCACAAGGTTCCATGTACCCAGTCATCACAATGTTCCCTGCCCTCTTCGTCACAATGCTCCATGGGCCCTGTCATCACAATGCTCCTTCCCCTTGTCATCAAAATTCTCCAGAACCCTTGTCATCATAATGTTCCATGCCAATGTCATCAAAATGTCCCATGACACTTGTCATCACAATGCTCCATGGCCTTTGTCATCACAATGTTCCATGGCCACTGTCATCACAGTGCTCCTTGGTACCTTTCATCACAATTCTACATGACCACTGTCATCACAATGCCCCATTTCAGATGTCATCACAATTCGCCATGGTCCTTGTCATAACAATGCTCCATGAACCGTGTCATCACAAGGTTTCAGGACACTTGTCATCACAATGATCCATGATCACATTCATCACAATGCTCCATGAACCCTGTCATCTCAATGCTCCATAGCCTTTGTATTTACAATGCTCCATGGCCCCTCTAATCACAGTGCTCCATGACCCCTTTCATCACAATGCTCCAAGACCGCTGTCATCACAATGCCCCATGACGCCTGCCACCACCAATCTCCAAGGGCTCCCTTACCAAAAAGCTCCATGATCCCTGTCAGTACAATGTTCCATGACACTTTTCATCATAATGCTCCATGACCCCTGTCATCACAAAGTTCTCTGCCCATATCATCACAATGCTACTTGTCACCTTTCATCACAATGCTCCATGCCCTTTCATCACAATGCTCCAGAGTTCTTGTCGTCACAAAGTTCCTTGACCGTGTCATCACAATGCTCCATGACCCGTGTCATCACAAAGCTCCATGACCCCTGGCATGACAATGATCCATGATTCCTTTCCTCACAGTGCTCCAGTACCCTTTTCATCACAATGCTCCATGCCATTGTCAGCACAATTCTCCTTGGACCCTGTCATCAAAATGCTCCATCCCCTTTTCATCACAATGCTCCAGATATCCTATGATTACAATGCTCCATGCCCGTGTCAACACAATGCTCCATGACCCCTGTCATCAAAATGCTTGATGAAACTTGTTATCAGAATGTTCCATGACCCCTGTCATCAAAATGATCCCTGACCGTTGTCATCGCAATCCTGCATGATACCTTTCATCCCAATCCTCTGTGACCGCTGTCATCACAATGCTCCAGGACAACTTTCATCACAATGCTCCATGCCCTGGTCATCAAAATGCTCCAGATCTCTTGTCATCATAATGCTCCATGCCAATGTCATCAAAATGCCCCATGACACTTGTCATCACAATGCTCCATGGCCTTTGTCATCACAATGTTCCATGGCCCCTGTCATCAGAGTGCTCCATGTTACCTTTCAATACAATTCTACATGCCCACTGTCATCACAATGCCCCATGACAGATGATACCACAATTCGCCATGGTCCTTGTCATCACAATGCTCCATGAACTGTGTCATCACAAGGTTCCAGGACACTTGTCATCACAATGATCCATGATCACTTTCATCACAATGCTCCATGAACCCTGTCATCTCAATGCTCCATGGCCTTTGTATTCACAATGCTCCATGGCCCCTGTAATCACAGAGCTCCATGACCCCTTTCATCCCAATGCTCCAAGACCGCTGTCATCACAATGCCCCATGACGCCTGCCTTCACAAATCTCCAAGACCTCTCTTACCAAAAAGCTCCATGATCCCTGTCAGTACAATGTTCCATGACACTTTTTATCACAATGCTCCATGACCCCTGTCATCAAAAAGTTCTCTGCCCATATCGTCACAATGCTCCTTGTCACCTTTCATCACAATGCACCATGCCCTTTCATCACAATGCTCCAGAATTCTTGTCATCGCAATGTTCCTTGACCGTGTCATCACAATGCTCCATGACCCTTGTCATCACAAAGCTCCATGACCCCTGTCATCACAATGATCCATGATTCCTTTCCTCACAGTGCTCCAGTACCCTTTTCATCACAATGCTCCATGCCATTGTCAGCACAATTCTCCTTGGACCCTGTCATCAAAATGCTCCATCCCCTTTTCATCACAATGCTCCAGATATCCTATCATTACAATGCTCCATGCTCGTGTCAACACAATGCTCCATGACCCCTGTCATCAAAATGCTTTATGAACCTTGTTATCAGAATGTTCCATGACCCCTGTCATCAAAATGATCCCTGACCGTTGTCATCACAATGCTGCATGATACCTTTCATCCCAATTCTCTGTGACCGCTGTCATCACAATGCTCCAGGACAACTTTCATCACAATGCTCCATGACCCCTGTCATCACAACGTTCCATGAAAGTTGTCATCAAAATGCTCCATGACCCCGGTCACCACAAGGTTCCCTGCCCTTGTCATCAAAATGGTACATGGCCTGGTCATCACAATGTTCCATGGCCTCTGTCATCACCATGCTCCATGGTCTTTCTCATCACAATGCTCTATGAACCCTGTCATCACAATGCTTGATGACCATTGTCATCACAATGCTCCCAGGCCCCTGTCATCACAATGCCTCATGGTCTTTGTAATCACAATACTCAATGACCAATGTAATCACAGTGCTCCATGCCGTTGTCATCACAATGCTCCATGGTCCCTGTAATCACAATGCTCCATACCCTTGTCATCACAATGCTCCAGAAAACTTGTCATCATAATGCTCCATTCCCGTGTCATCACATTGCTGAATGACACTTGTCATCACAATGTTCCTTGGCCTTTGTCATCACAGTGCTCCATGATACCTTTAATCAAAATTCTACATGACCACTCTCATCACAATGCAAGATGACCAATGTCATCACAATGCCCCATGACACGTGTCATCACAATTCGCCATGGTCCTTGTCATAACAATGCTCCATGAACCGTGTCATCACAAGGTTTCAGGACACTTGTCATCACAATGATCCATGATCACTTTCATCACAATGCTCCATGAAGCCTGTCATCTCAATGCTCCATAGCCTTTGTATTCACAATGCTCCATGGCCCCTCTAATCACAGTGCTCCATGACCCCTTTCATCACAATGCTGCAAGACCGCTGTCATCACAATGCCCCATGACGCCTGCCACCACCAATCTCCAAGGGCTCCCTTACCAAAAAGCTCCATGATCCCTGTCAGTACAATGTTCCATGACACTTTTCATCACAATGCTCCATGACCCTTGTCATCACAAAGCTCCATGACCCCTGTCATCACAAAGATCCATGATTCCCTTCCTCACAGTGCTCCAGTACCCTTTTCATCACAATAATCCATGCCATTGTCAGCACAATTCTCCTTGGACCCTGTCATCAAAATGCTCCATCCCCTTTTCATCACAATGCTCCAGATATCCTATCATTACAATGCTCCATGCTCGTGTCAACACAATGCTCCATGACCCCTGTCATCAAAATGCTTTATGAACCTTGTTATCAGAATGATCCACGACCCCTTTCATCAAAATGATCCCTGACCGTTGTCATCGCAATGCTGCATGATACCTTTCATCCCAATTCTCTGTGACCGCTGTCATCACAATGCTCCAGGACAACTTTCATCACAATGCTCCATGACCCCTGTCATCACAACGTTCCATGAAAGTTGTCATCAAAATGCTCCATGACCCCGGTCACCACAAGGTTCCCTGCCCTTGTCATCACAATGGTACATGGCCTGGTCATCACAATGTTCCATGGCCTCTGTCATCACCATGCTCCATGGTCTTTCTCATCACAATGCTCTATGACCCCTGTCATCACAATGCTTGATGACCATTGTCATCACAATGCTCCAAGGCCCCTGTCATCACAATGCCTCATGGTCTTTGTAATCACAATGCTCAATGACCAATGTCATCACAGTGCTCCATGCCATTGTCATCACAATGCTCCATGGTCCCTGTAATCACAATGCTCCATACCCTTGTCATCACAATGCTCCAGAACACTTGTCATCATAATGCTCCATTCCCGTGTCATCACATTGCTGAATGACACTTGTCATCACAATGTTCCTTGGCCTTTGTCATCACAGTGCTCCATGATACCTTTAATCAAAATTCTACATGACCACTCTCATCACAATGCAAGATGACCAATGTCATCACAATGCCCCATGACACGTGTCATCACAATTCGCCTTGGCCCTTGTCATCTCAATGCTGTATGAAACGTGTCATCAGTAGCTCCCAAGACCCTTGTCATCACAATGCTCCATGAACTCTGTTATCTCAATGTTCCATGGCCTTTGTATTCACAATGCTCCATTGTCCCGATAATCGCGTTGCTCCATGAACACTTTCATCACAATGCTCCTTGAGCACTGTCACCATAATGCCCCATGACGTCTCTCATCACTGTGCTCCAAGGCTACTCTCATCAAAATGCTCCATGATCTGTGTCAGCACAATATTGCATGACACTTGTCATCACAATGCTCCATGATCCCTCTAATCACAATGATCCCTGCCAATTTCATCACAATGACCCAAGTCTCCTGTAATCACAATGCTCCATGCCCTTGTCATCACAATGCTCCAGGTCTGTTGTCATCACCATGCTTCATGCCCGTGTCATCACAATGCTCCATGAATCTTGTCCTCACAATGCTCCATGGCCCATGTCATCACAATGCTCCATGACCCCTCTCATCACAATGATCTATGGCCTTTGTCATCACAATGCTCCGTGACCCCCGTCAACACAATGCCTGATGACCCCTGTCATCAAAATGCTAAATGGCACTTGTCATCACAATGCTCTATGATGCCTGTCATCACTATTCTCCATGTCACTTGTTATCACAAGGCTCCATGGCCCCTGTACTCCCAGTACTCCATGACCCCTTTCATCACAATGCCCAATGTCACCTCTGATCACAATTCTCAATGGCATTTGTCATCACGATGCTCCATGACAACTGTCATCACAATGCTCCATGAGACTTGTCATCACAATGCTCCATGGCCCCTCTCATTACTGTGCTCCATAATAACTTTAATCACATTTCTAGATGACCACTGCCATCACAATGCCCCATGACATTGTCATCACAATTCGCCATGACCATTGTCATCACAATGCTCCATGAACCATGTCATCACAGGGTCCCAGGACACTTGGCATCACAATGATCCATTACCACTTTCATCACAATGCTCCATGACCACTGTCATCTCAATGCTCCATGGCCTTTGTATTCACAATGCTCCATGGCCCCTGTAATCACAGTGCTCCATAACACCTTTCATCATAATGCTCCATGACCACTGCCATCTCAATGCCTCATGACGCCTGTCATCACAATTCTCCAAGGCCCCTCTCATCACAGTGCTCCATGACACTTGTCATCCCATTGCTCCATAACACCTGTCATCACAGTGTTCCCTGCCCATGTCATCAAAATGCTCCATGTCCCCTATAATCACAATGCTCCATGCCTTTTTCCTCACAAAGCTCCAGAATTTTGTCATCACAATGTTCCATGACCGTGGCATCCCAATGCTCCATGGCCCTTGTCATCACAATGCTCCAGAATTCTTCTCATCACAATGTTCCATGAACGTGTCATCACAATGCTACATGACCCTGGTCATCACAGTTCTCCATGACCTTTGTCATCACAATGCTCTATGTCACTTTTCATCACAATTCTCAATGACCACTTTAATCACTATGCTCGCTGACCATTTTCATCACATTTCTCTATTGTCATTACAATTCCCCATGGCCCCTTTCTTCACAATTCTCCATGATGCCTGTCATCACAATGCTCCATGGCTTTTGTTATCACAATGTTCCAGGACCAGTTTCATCACAATACTCCATCCCCCTTGTCATCACAGTGCACAATGAAAGCTTTCATTACAATGCTCCATGACACTTGTCATCACAATGCTCCATGGCCTTTATCGTCACAATGCTCCCAGGCACTTTTCATCACGATATTCCATGAAAACTTTCATCACATTGCTCCATGACCATTGTCATCACAATAGTCCATACCCATGTCAACACAATGCTGCATAATCCCTGTCATCCCAATTCTCCATGACTGCTGTCATCACAATAATCCAGGACAATTTTCATAACAATGCTTCATGCCCCCAGTCATCACAGCGCTCCATGATACCTTCCATCACAATTCCTAGATGATCAATGTCATCACAATGCCCCATGACACCTGTTATCACAATTCGCTATGACCCTTGTCATCACAATACTCGATGAACCGTGTCATCACAGTGTTCCAGGACACATGTCATCACAATGATCCATTAATATTTTCATCACAATGCTCCAATACACCTGTCATCACAATGCTCCATGTCCCTTCTTATCATATTGCTCCATGATCTCTTTCATCACAATGCTCCATGACCACTGTCATCACCATACCTCAAGACGCCTGTCATCTCAGTGCTCCATGGCCCCTTTCATCACAAGGCTCCATGAACCCAGTCATCACAATGTTCCCTGCCCTCTTCGTCACAATGCTCCATGGGCCCTGTCATCACAATGCTCCATGCCCTTGTCATCAAAATTCTCCAGAACTCTTGTCATCATAATGTTCCATGCCAATGTCATCAAAATGTCCCATGACACTTGTCATCACAATGCTCCATGGCCTTTGTCATCACAATGTTCCATGGCCCCTGTCATCACAGTGCTCCTTGATACCTTTCATCACAATTCTACATGACCACTGTCATCACAATGCCCCATTTCAGATGTCATCACAATTCGCCATGGTCCTTGTCATAACAATGCTCCATGAACCGTGTCATCACAAGGTTTCAGGACACTTGTCATCACAATGATCCATGATCACTTTCATCACAATGCTCCATGAACCCTGTCATCTCAATGCTCCATAGCCTTTGTATTCACAATGCTCCATGGCCCCTGTAATCACAGTGCTCCATGACCCCTTTCATCACAATGCTCCAAGACCGCTGTCATCACAATGCCCCATGACGCCTGCCACCACCAATCTCCAAGGGCTCCCTTACCAAAAAGCTCCATGATCCCTGTCAGTACAATGTTCCATGACACTTTTCATCATAATGCTCCATGACCCCTGTCATCACAAAGTTCTCTGCCCATATCATCACAATGCTACTTGTCACCTTTCATCACAATGCTCCATGCCATTGTCAGCACAATGCTCCTTGGACCCTGTCATCAAAATGCTCCATCCCCTTTTCATCACAATGCTCCAGATATCCTATCATTACCATGCTCCATGCCCGTGTCAACACAATGCTCCATGATTCCTGTCATCAAAATGCTTGATGAAACTTGTTATCAGAATATTCCATGACCCCTGTCATCAAAATGATCCCTGACCGTTGTCATCACAATGCTGCATGATACCTTTCATCCCAATTCTCTGTGACCGCTGTCATCACAATGCTCCAGGACAACTTTCATCACAATGTTCCATGAAAGTTGTCATCAAAATGCTCCATGACCCCGGTCACCACAAGGTTCCCTGCCCTTGTCATCACAATGGTACATGGCCTGGTCATCACAATGTTCCATGGCCTCTGTCATCACCATGCTCCATGGTCTTTCTCATCACAATGCTCTATGACCCTGTCATCACAATGCTTGATGACCATTGTCATCACAATGCTCCCAGGCCCCTGTCATCACAATGCCTCATGGTCTTTGTAATCACAATGCTCAATGACCAATGTCATCACAGTGCTCCATTGCATTGTCATCACAATGCTCCAGAACACTTGTCATCATAATGCTCCATTCCCGTGTCATCACATTGCTGAATGACACTTGTCATCACAATGTGCCTTGGCCTTTGTCATCACAGTGCTCCATGATACCTTTAATCAAAATTCTACATGACCACTCTCATCACAATGCAAGATGACCAATGTCATCACAATGCCCCATGACACCTGTTATCACAATTCGCTATGACCCTTGTCATCACAATACTTGATGAACCGTGTCAGCACAGTGTTCCAGGACACATGTCATCACAATGATCCATTAATATTTTCATCACAATGCTCCAATACACCTGTCATCACAATGCTCCATGTCCCCTCTTATCATATTGCTCCATGATCTCTTTCATCACAATGCTCCATGACCACTGTCATCGCCATACCTCAAGACGCCTGTCATCTCAATGCTCCATGGCCCCTTTCATCACAAGGTTCCATGTACCCAGTCATCACAATGTTCCCTGCCCTCTTCGTCACAATGCTCCATGGGCCCTGTCATCACAATGCTCCTTCCCCTTGTCATCAAAATTCTCCAGAACCCTTGTCATCATAATGTTCCATGCCAATGTCATCAAAATGTCCCATGACACTTGTCATCACAATGCTCCATGGCCTTTGTCATCACAATGTTCCATGGCCACTGTCATCACAGTGCTCCTTGGTACCTTTCATCACAATTCTACATGACCACTGTCATCACAATGCCCCATTTCAGATGTCATCACAATTCGCCATGGTCCTTGTCATAACAATGCTCCATGAACCGTGTCATCACAAGGTTTCAGGACACTTGTCATCACAATGATCCATGATCACATTCATCACAATGCTCCATGAACCCTGTCATCTCAATGCTCCATAGCCTTTGTATTTACAATGCTCCATGGCCCCTCTAATCACAGTGCTCCATGACCCCTTTCATCACAATGCTCCAAGACCGCTGTCATCACAATGCCCCATGACGCCTGCCACCACCAATCTCCAAGGGCTCCCTTACCAAAAAGCTCCATGATCCCTGTCAGTACAATGTTCCATGACACTTTTCATCATAATGCTCCATGACCCCTGTCATCACAAAGTTCTCTGCCCATATCATCACAATGCTACTTGTCACCTTTCATCACAATGCTCCATGCCCTTTCATCACAATGCTCCAGAGTTCTTGTCATCACAAAGTTCCTTGACCGTGTCATCACAATGCTCCATGACCCGTGTCATCACAAAGCTCCATGACCCCTGGCATGACAATGATCCATGATTCCTTTCCTCACAGTGCTCCAGTACCCTTTTCATCACAATGCTCCATGCCATTGTCAGCACAATTCTCCTTGGACCCTGTCATCAAAATGCTCCATCCCCTTTTCATCACAATGCTCCAGATATCCTATGATTACAATGCTCCATGCCCGTGTCAACACAATGCTCCATGACCCCTGTCATCAAAATGCTTGATGAAACTTGTTATCAGAATGTTCCATGACCCCTGTCATCAAAATGATCCCTGACCGTTGTCATCGCAATCCTGCATGATACCTTTCATCCCAATCCTCTGTGACCGCTGTCATCACAATGCTCCAGGACAACTTTCATCACAATGCTCCATGCCCTGGTCATCAAAATGCTCCAGATCTCTTGTCATCATAATGCTCCATGCCAATGTCATCAAAATGCCCCATGACACTTGTCATCACAATGCTCCATGGCCTTTGTCATCACAATGTTCCATGGCCCCTGTCATCAGAGTGCTCCATGTTACCTTTCAATACAATTCTACATGCCCACTGTCATCACAATGCCCCATGACAGATGATACCACAATTCGCCATGGTCCTTGTCATCACAATGCTCCATGAACTGTGTCATCACAAGGTTCCAGGACACTTGTCATCACAATGATCCATGATCACTTTCATCACAATGCTCCATGAACCCTGTCATCTCAATGCTCCATGGCCTTTGTATTCACAATGCTCCATGGCCCCTGTAATCACAGAGCTCCATGACCCCTTTCATCCCAATGCTCCAAGACCGCTGTCATCACAATGCCCCATGACGCCTGCCTTCACAAATCTCCAAGACCTCTCTTACCAAAAAGCTCCATGATCCCTGTCAGTACAATGTTCCATGACACTTTTTATCACAATGCTCCATGACCCCTGTCATCAAAAAGTTCTCTGCCCATATCGTCACAATGCTCCTTGTCACCTTTCATCACAATGCACCATGCCCTTTCATCACAATGCTCCAGAATTCTTGTCATCGCAATGTTCCTTGACCGTGTCATCACAATGCTCCATGACCCTTGTCATCACAAAGCTCCATGACCCCTGTCATCACAATGATCCATGATTCCTTTCCTCACAGTGCTCCAGTACCCTTTTCATCACAATGCTCCATGCCATTGTCAGCACAATTCTCCTTGGACCCTGTCATCAAAATGCTCCATCCCCTTTTCATCACAATGCTCCAGATATCCTATCATTACAATGCTCCATGCTCGTGTCAACACAATGCTCCATGACCCCTGTCATCAAAATGCTTTATGAACCTTGTTATCAGAATGTTCCATGACCCCTGTCATCAAAATGATCCCTGACCGTTGTCATCACAATGCTGCATGATACCTTTCATCCCAATTCTCTGTGACCGCTGTCATCACAATGCTCCAGGACAACTTTCATCACAATGCTCCATGACCCCTGTCATCACAACGTTCCATGAAAGTTGTCATCAAAATGCTCCATGACCCCGGTCACCACAAGGTTCCCTGCCCTTGTCATCAAAATGGTACATGGCCTGGTCATCACAATGTTCCATGGCCTCTGTCATCACCATGCTCCATGGTCTTTCTCATCACAATGCTCTATGAACCCTGTCATCACAATGCTTGATGACCATTGTCATCACAATGCTCCCAGGCCCCTGTCATCACAATGCCTCATGGTCTTTGTAATCACAATACTCAATGACCAATGTAATCACAGTGCTCCATGCCGTTGTCATCACAATGCTCCATGGTCCCTGTAATCACAATGCTCCATACCCTTGTCATCACAATGCTCCAGAAAACTTGTCATCATAATGCTCCATTCCCGTGTCATCACATTGCTGAATGACACTTGTCATCAAAATGTTCCTTGGCCTTTGTCATCACAGTGCTCCATGATACCTTTAATCAAAATTCTACATGACCACTCTCATCACAATGCAAGATGACCAATGTCATCACAATGCCCCATGACACGTGTCATCACAATTCGCCATGGTCCTTGTCATAACAATGCTCCATGAACCGTGTCATCACAAGGTTTCAGGACACTTGTCATCACAATGATCCATGATCACTTTCATCACAATGCTCCATGAAGCCTGTCATCTCAATGCTCCATAGCCTTTGTATTCACAATGCTCCATGGCCCCTCTAATCACAGTGCTCCATGACCCCTTTCATCACAATGCTGCAAGACCGCTGTCATCACAATGCCCCATGACGCCTGCCACCACCAATCTCCAAGGGCTCCCTTACCAAAAAGCTCCATGATCCCTGTCAGTACAATGTTCCATGACACTTTTCATCACAATGCTCCATGACCCTTGTCATCACAAAGCTCCATGACCCCTGTCATCACAAAGATCCATGATTCCCTTCCTCACAGTGCTCCAGTACCCTTTTCATCACAATAATCCATGCCATTGTCAGCACAATTCTCCTTGGACCCTGTCATCAAAATGCTCCATCCCCTTTTCATCACAATGCTCCAGATATCCTATCATTACAATGCTCCATGCTCGTGTCAACACAATGCTCCATGACCCCTGTCATCAAAATGCTTTATGAACCTTGTTATCAGAATGATCCACGACCCCTTTCATCAAAATGATCCCTGACCGTTGTCATCGCAATGCTGCATGATACCTTTCATCCCAATTCTCTGTGACCGCTGTCATCACAATGCTCCAGGACAACTTTCATCACAATGCTCCATGACCCCTGTCATCACAACGTTCCATGAAAGTTGTCATCAAAATGCTCCATGACCCCGGTCACCACAAGGTTCCCTGCCCTTGTCATCACAATGGTACATGGCCTGGTCATCACAATGTTCCATGGCCTCTGTCATCACCATGCTCCATGGTCTTTCTCATCACAATGCTCTATGACCCCTGTCATCACAATGCTTGATGACCATTGTCATCACAATGCTCCAAGGCCCCTGTCATCACAATGCCTCATGGTCTTTGTAATCACAATGCTCAATGACCAATGTCATCACAGTGCTCCATGCCATTGTCATCACAATGCTCCATGGTCCCTGTAATCACAATGCTCCATACCCTTGTCATCACAATGCTCCAGAACACTTGTCATCATAATGCTCCATTCCCGTGTCATCACATTGCTGAATGACACTTGTCATCACAATGTTCCTTGGCCTTTGTCATCACAGTGCTCCATGATACCTTTAATCAAAATTCTACATGACCACTCTCATCACAATGCAAGATGACCAATGTCATCACAATGCCCCATGACACGTGTCATCACAATTCACCTTGGCCCTTGTCATCTCAATGCTGTATGAAACGTGTCATCAGTAGCTCCCAAGACCCTTGTCATCACAATGCTCCATGAACTCTGTTATCTCAATGTTCCATGGCCTTTGTATTCACAATGCTCCATTGTCCCGATAATCGCGTTGCTCCATGAACACTTTCATCACAATGCTCCTTGACCACTGTCACCATAATGCCCCATGACGTCTCTCATCACTGTGCTCCAAGGCTACTCTCATCAAAATGCTCCATGATCTGTGTCAGCACAATATTGCATGACACTTGTCATCACAATGCTCCATGATCCCTCTAATCACAATGATCCCTGCCAATTTCATCACAATGACCCAAGTCTCCTGTAATCACAATGCTCCATGCCCTTGTCATCACAATGCTCCAGGTCTGTTGTCATCACCATGCTTCATGCCCGTGTCATCACAATGCTCCATGAATCTTGTCCTCACAATGCTCCATGGCCCATGTCATCACAATGCTCCATGACCCCTCTCATCACAATGATCTATGGCCTTTGTCATCACAATGCTCCGTGACCCCCGTCAACACAATGCCTGATGACCCCTGTCATCAAAATGCTAAATGGCACTTGTCATCACAATGCTCTATGATGCCTGTCATCACTATTCTCCATGTCACTTGTTATCACAAGGCTCCATGGCCCCTGTACTCCCAGTACTCCATGACCCCTTTCATCACAATGCCCAATGTCACCTCTGATCACAATTCTCAATGGCATTTGTCATCACGATGCTCCATGACAACTGTCATCACAATGCTCCATGAGACTTGTCATCACAATGCTCCATGGCCCCTCTCATTACTGTGCTCCATAATAACTTTAATCACATTTCTAGATGACCACTGCCATCACAATGCCCCATGACATTGTCATCACAATTCGCCATGACCATTGTCATCACAATGCTCCATGAACCATGTCATCACAGGGTCCCAGGACACTTGGCATCACAATGATCCATTACCACTTTCATCACAATGCTCCATGACCACTGTCATCTCAATGCTCCATGGCCTTTGTATTCACAATGCTCCATGGCCCCTGTAATCACAGTGCTCCATAACACCTTTCATCATAATGCTCCATGACCACTGCCATCTCAATGCCTCATGACGCCTGTCATCACAATTCTCCAAGGCCCCTCTCATCACAGTGCTCCATGACACTTGTCATCCCATTGCTCCATAACACCTGTCATCACAGTGTTCCCTGCCCATGTCATCAAAATGCTCCATGTCCCCTATAATCACAATGCTCCATGCCTTTTTCCTCACAAAGCTCCAGAATTTTGTCATCACAATGTTCCATGACCGTGGCATCCCAATGCTCCATGGCCCTTGTCATCACAATGCTCCAGAATTCTTCTCATCACAATGTTCCATGAACGTGTCATCACAATGCTACATGACCCTGGTCATCACAGTTCTCCATGACCTTTGTCATCACAATGCTCTATGTCACTTTTCATCACAATTCTCAATGACCACTTTAATCACTATGCTCGCTGACCATTTTCATCACATTTCTCTATTGTCATTACAATTCCCCATGGCCCCTTTCTTCACAATTCTCCATGATGCCTGTCATCACAATGCTCCATGGCTTTTGTTATCACAATGTTCCAGGACCAGTTTCATCACAATACTCCATCCCCCTTGTCATCACAGTGCACAATGAAAGCTTTCATTACAATGCTCCATGACACTTGTCATCACAATGCTCCATGGCCTTTATCGTCACAATGCTCCCAGGCACTTTTCATCACGATATTCCATGAAAACTTTCATCACATTGCTCCATGACCATTGTCATCACAATAGTCCATACCCATGTCAACACAATGCTGCATAATCCCTGTCATCCCAATTCTCCATGACTGCTGTCATCACAATAATCCAGGACAATTTTCATAACAATGCTTCATGCCCCCAGTCATCACAGCGCTCCATGATACCTTCCATCACAATTCCTAGATGATCAATGTCATCACAATGCCCCATGACACCTGTTATCACAATTCGCTATGACCCTTGTCATCACAATACTCGATGAACCGTGTCATCACAGTGTTCCAGGACACATGTCATCACAATGATCCATTAATATTTTCATCACAATGCTCCAATACACCTGTCATCACAATGCTCCATGTCCCTTCTTATCATATTGCTCCATGATCTCTTTCATCACAATGCTCCATGACCACTGTCATCACCATACCTCAAGACGCCTGTCATCTCAGTGCTCCATGGCCCCTTTCATCACAAGGCTCCATGAACCCAGTCATCACAATGTTCCCTGCCCTCTTCGTCACAATGCTCCATGGGCCCTGTCATCACAATGCTCCATGCCCTTGTCATCAAAATTCTCCAGAACTCTTGTCATCATAATGTTCCATGCCAATGTCATCAAAATGTCCCATGACACTTGTCATCACAATGCTCCATGGCCTTTGTCATCACAATGTTCCATGGCCCCTGTCGTCACAGTGCTCCTTGATACCTTTCATCACAATTCTACATGACCACTGTCATCACAATGCCCCATTTCAGATGTCATCACAATTCGCCATGGTCCTTGTCATAACAATGCTCCATGAACCGTGTCATCACAAGGTTTCAGGACACTTGTCATCACAATGATCCATGATCACTTTCATCACAATGCTCCATGAACCCTGTCATCTCAATGGTCCATAGCCTTTGTATTCACAATGCTCCATGGCCCCTCTAATCACAGTGCTCCATGACCCCTTTCATCACAATGCTCCAAGACCGCTGTCATCACAATGCCCCATGACGCCTGCCACCACCAATCTCCAAGGGCTCCCTTACCAAAAAGCTCCATGATCCCTGTCAGTACAATGTTCCATGACACTTTTCATCACAATGCTCCATGACCCCTGTCATCACAAAGTTCTCTGCCCATATCAACACAATGCTACTTGTCACCTTTCATCACAATGCTCCATGCCCTTTCATCACAATGCTCCAGATTTCTTGTCATCACAATGTTCCTTGACCGTCTCATCACAATGCTCCATGACCCGTGTCATCACAAAGCTCCATGACCCCTGGCATCACAATGATCCATGATTCCTTTCCTCAGAGTGCTCCAGTACCCTTTTCATCACAATGCTCCATGCCATTGTCAGCACAATTCTCCTTGGACCCTGTCATCAAAATGCTCCATCCCCTTTTCATCACAATGCTCCAGATATCCTATCATTTCAATGCTCCATGCCCGTGTCAACACAATGCTCCATGACCCCTGTCATCAAAATGCTTGATGAAACTTGTTATCAGAATGTTCCATGACCCCTGTCATCAAAATGATCCCTGACCGTTGTCATCGCAATGCTGCATGATACCTTTCATCCCAATTCTCTGTGACCGCTGTCATCACAATGCTCCAGGACAACTTCCATCACAATGCTCCATGACCCCTGTCATCACAACGTTCCATGAAAGTTGTCATCAAAATGCTCCATGACCCCGGTCACCACAAGGTTCCCTGCCCTTGTCATCACAATTGTTCATGGCCTGGTCATCACAATGTTCCATGGCCTCTGTCATCACCATGCTCCAAGGTCTTTCTCATCACAATGCTCTATGACCCCTGTCATCACAATGCTTCATGACCATTGTCATCACAATGCTCCCAGGCCCCTGTCATCACAATGCCTCATGGTCTTTGTAATCACAATGCTCAATGACCAATGTCATCACAGTGCTCCATGCCGTTGTCATCACAATGCTCCATCGTCCCTGTAATCACAATGCTCCATACCCTTGTCATCACAATGCTCCAGAACACTTGTCATCATAATGCTCCATTCCCGTGTCATCACATTGCTGAATGACACTTGTCATCACAATGTTCCTTGGCCTTTGTCATCACAGTGCTCCATGATACCTTTAATCAAAATTCTACATGACCACTCTCATCACAATGCAAGATGACCAATGTCATCACAATGCCCCATGACACGTGTCATCACAATTCGCCTTGGCCCTTGTCATCTCAATGCTGTATGAAACGTGTCATCAGTAGCTCCCAAGACCCTTGTCATCACAATGCTCCATGAACTCTGTTATCTCAATGTTCCATGGCCTTTGTATTCACAATGCTCCATTGTCCCGATAATCGCGTTGCTCCATGAACACTTTCATCACAATGCTCCTTGACCACTGTCACCATAATGCCCCATGACGTCTCTCATCACTGTGCTCCAAGGCCACTCTCATCAAAATGCTCCATGATCTGTGTCAGCACAATATTGCATGACACTTGTCATCACAATGCTCCATGATCCCTCTAATCACAATGATCCCTGCCAATTTCATCACAATGACCCAAGTCTCCTGTAATCACAATGCTCCATGCCCTTGTCATCACAATGCTCCAGGTCTGTTGTCATCACCATGCTTCATGCCCGTGTCATCACAATGCTCCATGAATCTTGTCCTCACAATGCTCAATGGCCCATGTCATCACAATGCTCCATGACCCCTCTCATCACAATGATCTATGGCCTTTGTCATCACAATGCTCTGTGACCCCCGTCAACACAATGCCTGATGACCCCTGTCATCAAAATGCTAAATGGCACTTGTCATCACAATGCTCTATGATGCCTGTCATCACTATTCTCCATGTCACTTGTTATCACAAGGCTCCATGGCCCCTGTACTCCCAGTACTCCATGACCCCTTTCATCACAATGCCCAATGTCACCTCTGATCACAATTCTCAATGGCATTTGTCATCACGATGCTCCATGACACCTGTCATCACAATGCTCCATGAGACTTGTCATCACAATGCTCCATGGCCCCTCTCATTACTGTGCTCCATAATAACTTTAATCACATTTCTAGATGACCACTGCCATCACAATGCCCCATGACATTGTCATCACAATTCGCCATGACCATTGTCATCACAATGCTCCATGAACCATGTCATCACAGGGTCCCAGGACACTTGGCATCACAATGATCCATTACCACTTTCATCACAATGCTCCATGACCACTGTCATCTCAATGCTCCATGGCCTTTGTATTCACAATGCTCCATGGCCCCTGTAATCACAGTGCTCCATAACACCTTTCATCATAATGCTCCATGACCACTGCCATCTCAATGCCTCATGACGCCTGTCATCACAATTCTCCAAGGCCCCTCTCATCACAGTGCTCCATGACACTTGTCATCCCATTGCTCCATAACACCTGTCATCACAGTGTTCCCTGCCCATGTCATCAAAATGCTCCATGTCCCCTATAATCACAATGCTCCATGCCTTTTTCCTCACAAAGCTCCAGAATTTTGTCATCACAATGTTCCATGACCGTGGCATCCCAATGCTCCATGGCCCTTGTCATCACAATGCTCCAGAATTCTTCTCATCACAATGTTCCATGAACGTGTCATCACAATGCTACATGACCCTGGTCATCACAGTTCTCCATGACCTTTGTCATCACAATGCTCTATGTCACTTTTCATCACAATTCTCAATGACCACTTTAATCACTATGCTCGCTGACCATTTTCATCACATTTCTCTATTGTCATTACAATTCCCCATGGCCCCTTTCTTCACAATTCTCCATGATGCCTGTCATCACAATGCTCCATGGCTTTTGTTATCACAATGCTCCAGGACCAGTTTCATCACAATACTCCATCCCCCTTGTCATCACAGTGCACAATGAAATCTTTCATTACAATGCTCCATGACACTTGTCATCACAATGCTCCATGGCCTTTATCGTCACAATGCTCCCAGGCACTTTTCATCACGATATTCCATGAAAACTTTCATCACATTGCTCCATGACCATTGTCATCACAATAGTCCAGACCCATGTCAACACAATGCTGCATAATCCCTGTCATCCCAATTCTCCATGACTGCTGTCATCACAATAATCCAGGACAATTTTCATAACAATGCTTCATGCCCCCAGTCATCATCACAGCGCTCCATGATACCTTCCATCACAATTCCTAGATGATCAATGTCATCACAATGCCCCATGACACCTGTTATCACAATTCGCTATGACCCTTGTCATCACAATACTCGATGAACCATGTCATCACAGTGTTCCAGGACACATGTCATCACAATGATCCATTAATATTTTCATCACAATGCTCCAATACACCTGTCATCAAAATGCTCCATGTCCCCTCTTATCATATTGCTCCATGATCTCTTTCATCACAATGCTCCATGACCACTGTCATCACCATACCTCAAGACGCCTGTCATCTCAGTGCTCCATGGCCCCTTTCATCACAAGGCTCCATGAACCCAGTCATCACAATGTTCCCTGCCCTCTTCGTCACAATGCTCCATGGGCCCTGTCATCACAATGCTCCATGCCCTTGTCATCAAAATTCTCCAGAACTCTTGTCATCATAATGTTCCATGCCAATGTCATCAAAATGTCCCATGACACTTGTCATCACAATGCTCCATGGCCTTTGTCATCACAATGTTCCATGGCCCCTGTCATCACAGTGCTCCTTGATACCTTTCATCACAATTCTACATGACCACTGTCATCACAATGCCCCATTTCAGATGTCATCACAATTCGCCATGGTCCTTGTCATAACAATGCTCCATGAACCGTGTCATCACAAGGTTTCAGGACACTTGTCATCACAATGATCCATGATCACTTTCATCACAATGCTCCATGAACCCTGTCATCTCAATGCTCCATAGCCTTTGTATTCACAATGCTCCATGGCCCCTCTAATCACAGTGCTCCATGACCCCTTTCATCACAATGCTCCAAGACCGCTGTCATCACAATGCCCCATGACGCCTGCCACCACCAATCTCCGAGGGATCCCTTACCAAAAAGCTCCATGATCCCTGTCAGTACAATGTTCCATGACACTTTTCATCACAATGCTCCATGACCCCTGTCATCACAAAGTTCTCTGCCCATATCAACACAATGCTACTTGTCACCTTTCATCACAATGCTCCATGCCCTTTCATCACAATGCTCCAGATTTCTTGTCATCACAATGTTCCTTGACCGTGTCATCACAATGCTCCATGACCCGTGTCATCACAAAGCTCCATGACCCCTGGCATCACAATGATCCATGATTCCTTTCCTCAGAGTGCTCCAGTACCCTTTTCATCACAATGCTCCATGCCATTGTCAGCACAATTCTCCTTGGACCCTGTCATCAAAATGCTCCATCCCCTTTTCATCACAATGCTCCAGATATCCTATCATTTCAATGCTCCATGCCCGTGTCAACACAATGCTCCATGACCCCTGTCATCAAAATGCTTGATGAAACTTGTTATCAGAATGTTCCATGACCCCTGTCATCAAAATGATCCCTGACCGTTGTCATCGCAATGCTGCATGATACCTTTCATCCCAATTCTCTGTGACCGCTGTCATCACAATGCTCCAGGACAACTTCCATCACAATGCTCCATGACCCCTGTCATCACAACGTTCCATGAAAGTTGTCATCAAAATGCTCCATGACCCCGGTCACCACAAGGTTCCCTGCCCTTGTCATCACAATTGTTCATGGCCTGGTCATCACAATGTTCCATGGCCTCTGTCATCACCATGCTCCAAGGTCTTTCTCATCACAATGCTCTATGACCCCTGTCATCACAATGCTTCATGACCATTGTCATCACAATGCTCCCAGGCCCCTGTCATCACAATGCCTCATGGTCTTTGTAATCACAATGCTCAATGACCAATGTCATCACAGTGCTCCATGCCGTTGTCATCACAATGCTCCATCGTCCCTGTAATCACAATGCTCCATACCCTTGTCATCACAATGCTCCAGAACACTTGTCATCATAATGCTCCATTCCCGTGTCATCACATTGCTGAATGACACTTGTCATCACAATGTTCCTTGGCCTTTGTCATCACAGTGCTCCATGATACCTTTAATCAAAATTCTACATGACCACTCTCATCACAATGCAAGATGACCAATGTCATCACAATGCCCCATGACACGTGTCATCACAATTCGCCTTGGCCCTTGTCATCTCAATGCTGTATGAAACGTGTCATCAGTAGCTCCCAAGACCCTTGTCATCACAATGCTGCATGAACTCTGTTATCTCAATGTTCCATGGCCTTTGTATTCACAATGCTCCATTGTCCCGATAATCGCGTTGCTCCATGAACACTTTCATCACAATGCTCCTTGAGCACTGTCACCATAATGCCTCATGACGTCTCTCATCACTGTGCTCCAAGGCCACTCTCATCAAAATGCTCCATGATCTGTGTCAGCACAATATTGCATGACACTTGTCATCACAATGCTCCATGATCCCTCTAATCACAATGATCCCTGCCAATTTCATCACAATGACCCAAGTCTCCTGTAATCACAATGCTCCATGCCCTTGTCATCACAATGCTCCAGGTCTGTTGTCATCACCATGCTTCATGCCCGTGTCATCACAATGCTCCATGAATCTTGTCCTCACAATGCTCCATGGCCCATGTCATCACAATGCTCCATGACCCCTCTCATCACAATGATCTATGGCCTTTGTCATCACAATGCTCCGTGACCCCCGTCAACACAATGCCTGATGACCCCTGTCATCAAAATGCTAAATGGCACTTGTCATCACAATGCTCTATGATGCCTGTCATCACTATTCTCCATGTCACTTGTTATCACAAGGCTCCATGGCCCCTGTACTCCCAGTACTCCATGACCCCTTTCATCACAATGCCCAATGTCACCTCTGATCACAATTCTCAATGGCATTTGTCATCACGATGCTCCATGACACCTGTCATCACAATGCTCCATGAGACTTGTCATCACAATGCTCCATGGCCCCTCTCATTCCTGTGCTCCATAATAACTTTAATCACATTTCTAGATGACCACTGCCATCACAATGCCCCATGACATTGTCATCACAATTCGCCATGACCATTGTCATCACAATGCTCCATGAACCATGTCATCACAGGGTCCCAGGACACTTGGCATCACAATGATCCATTACCACTTTCATCACAATGCTCCATGACCACTGTCATCTCAATGCTCCATGGCCTTTGTATTCACAATGCTCCATGGCCCCTGTAATCACAGTGCTCCATAACACCTTTCATCATAATGCTCCATGACCACTGCCATCTCAATGCCTCATGACGCCTGTCATCACAATTCTCCAAGGCCCCTCTCATCACAGTGCTCCATGACACTTGTCATCCCATTGCTCCATAACACCTGTCATCACAGTGTTCCCTGCCCATGTCATCAAAATGCTCCATGTCCCCTATAATCACAATGCTCCATGCCTTTTTCCTCACAAAGCTCCAGAATTTTGTCATCACAATGTTCCATGACCGTGGCATCCCAATGCTCCATGGCCCTTGTCATCACAATGCTCCAGAATTCTTGTCATCACAATGTTCCATGAACGTGTCATCACAATGCTACATGACCCTGGTCATCACAGTTCTCCATGACCTTTGTCATCACAATGCTCTATGTCACTTTTCATCACAATTCTCAATGACCACTTTAATCACTATGCTCGCTGACCATTTTCATCACATTTCTCTATTGTCATTACAATTCCCCATGGCCCCTTTCTTCACAATTCTCCATGATGCCTGTCATCACAATGCTCCATGGCTTTTGTTATCACAATGCTCCAGGACCAGTTTCATCACAATACTCCATCCCCCTTGTCATCACAGTGCACAATGAAAGCTTTCATTACAATGCTCCATGACACTTGTCATCACAATGCTCCATGGCCTTTATCGTCACAATGCTCCCAGGCACTTTTCATCACGATATTCCATGAAAACTTTCATCATATTGCTCCATGACCATTGTCATCACAATAGTCCATACCCATGTCAACACAATGCTGCATAATCCCTGTCATCCCAATTCTCCATGACTGCTGTCATCACAATAATCCAGGACAATTTTCATAACAATGCTTCATGCCCCCAGTCATCACAGTGCTCCATGATACCTTCCGTCACAATTCCTAGATGATCAATGTCATCACAATGCCCCATGACACCTGTTATCACAATTCGCTATGACCCTTGTCATCACACTACTCGATGAACCGTGTCATCACAGTGTTCCAGGACACATGTCATCACAATGATCCATTAATATTTTCATCACAATGCTCCAATACACGTGTCATCACAATGCTCCATGTCCCCTCTTATCATATTGCTCCATGATCTCTTTCATCACAATGCTCCATGACCACTGTCATCACCATACCTCAAGACGCCTGTCATCTCAATGCTCCATGGCCCCTTTCATCACAGTGCTCCATGAACCCAGTCATCACAATGTTCCCTGCCCTCTTCGTCACAATGCTCCATGGGCCCTGTCATCACAATGCTCCATGCCCTGGTCATCAAAATTCTCCAGAACTCTTGTCATCATAATGTTCCATGCCAATGTCATCAAAATGTCCCATGACACTTGTCATCACAATGCTCCATGGCCTTTGTCATCACAATGTTCCATGGCCCCTGTCATCACAGTGCTCCTTGATACCTTTCATCACAATTCTACATGACCACTGTCATCACAATGCCCCATTTCAGATGTCATCACAATTCACCATGGTCCTTGTCATAACAATGCTCCATGAACCGTGTCATCACAAGGTTTCAGGACACTTGTCATCACAATGATCCATGATCACTTTCATCACAATGCTCCATGAACCCTGTCATCTCAATGCTCCATAGCCTTTGTATTCACAATGCTCCATGGACCCTGTAATCACAGTGCTCCATGACCCCTTTCATCACAATGCCCAAGACCGCTGTCATCACAATGCCGAATGACGCCGGCCACCACCAATCTCCAAGGGCTCCCTTACCAAAAAGCTCCATGATCCCTGTCAGTACAATGTTCCATGACACTTTTCATCACAATGCTCCATGACCCTTGTCATCACAAAGCTCCATGACCCCTGTCATCACAATGATCCATGATTCCCTTCCTCACAGTGCTCCAGTACCCTTTTCATCACAATGCTCCATGCCATTGTCAGCACAATTCTCCTTGGACCCTGTCATCAAAATGCTCCATCCCCTTTTCATCACAATGCTCCAGATATCCTATCATTACAATGCTCCATGCTCGTGTCAACACAATGCTCCATGACCCCTGTCATCAAAATGCTTTATGAACCTTGTTATCAGAATGTTCCATGACCCCTGTCATCAAAATGATCCTTGACCGTTGTCATCACAATGCTGCATGATACCTTTCATCCCAATTCTCTGTGACCGCTGTCATCACAATGCTCCAGGACAACTTTCATCACAATGCTCCATGACCCCTGTCATCACAACGTTCCATGAAAGTTGTCATCAAAATGCTCCATGACCTCGGTCACCACAAGGTTCCCTGCCCTTGTCATCACAATGGTACATGGCCTGGTCATCACAATGTTCCATGGCCTCTGTCATCACCATGCTCCATGGTCTTTCTCATCACAATGCTCTATGACCCCTGTCATCACAATGCTTGATGACCATTGTCATCACAATGCTCCAAGGCCCCTGTCATCACAATGCCTCATGGTCTTTGTAATCACAATGCTCAATGACCAATGTCATCACAGTGCTCCATGCCGTTGTCATCACAATGCTCCATGGTCCCTGTAATCACAATGCTCCATACTCTTGTCATCACAATGTTCCTTGGCCTTTGTCATCACAGTGCTCCATGATACCTTTAATCAAAATTCTACATGACCACTCTCATCACAATGCCCCATGACATTGTCATCACAATTCGCCATGACCATTGTCATCACAATGCTCCATGAACCATGTCATCACAGGGTCCCAGGACACTTGGCATCACAATGATCCATTACCACTTTCATCACAATGCTCCATGACCACTGTCATCTCAATGCTCCATGGCCTTTGTATTCACAATGCTCCATGGCCCCTGTAATCACAGTGCTCCATAACACCTTTCATCATAATGCTCCATGACCACTGCCATCTCAATGCCTCATGACGCCTGTCATCACAATTCTCCAAGGCCCCTCTCATCACAGTGCTCCATGACACTTGTCATCCCATTGCTCCATAACACCTGTCATCACAGTGTTCCCTGCCCATGTCATCAAAATGCTCCATGTCCCCTATAATCACAATGCTCCATGCCTTTTTCCTCACAAAGCTCCAGAATTTTGTCATCACAATGTTCCATGACCGTGGCATCCCAATGCTCCATGGCCCTTGTCATCACAATGCTCCAGAATTCTTCTCATCACAATGTTCCATGAACGTGTCATCACAATGCTACATGACCCTGGTCATCACAGTTCTCCATGACCTTTGTCATCACAATGCTCTATGTCACTTTTCATCACAATTCTCAATGACCACTTTAATCACTATGCTCGCTGACCATTTTCATCACATTTCTCTATTGTCATTACAATTCCCCATGGCCCCTTTCTTCACAATTCTCCATGATGCCTGTCATCACAATGCTCCATGGCTTTTGTTATCACAATGTTCCAGGACCAGTTTCATCACAATACTCCACCCCCCTTGTCATCACAGTGCACAATGAAAGCTTTCATTACAATGCTCCATGACACTTGTCATCACAATGCTCCATGGCCTTTATCGTCACAATGCTCCCAGGCACTTTTCATCACGATATTCCATGAAAACTTTCATCACATTGCTCCATGACCATTGTCATCACAATAGTCCATACCCATGTCAACACAATGCTGCATAATCCCTGTCATCCCAATTCTCCATGACTGCTGTCATCCCAATAATCCAGGACAATTTTCATAACAATGCTTCATGCCCCCAGTCATCACAGTGCTCCATGATACCTTCCGTCACAATTCCTAGATGATCAATGTCATCACAATGCCCCATGACACCTGTTATCACAATTCGCTATGACCCTTGTCATCACAATACTCGATGAACCGTGTCATCACAGTGTTCCAGGACACATGTCATCACAATGATCCATTAATATTTTCATCACAATGCTCCAATACACCTGTCATCACAATGCTCCATGTCCCCTCTTATCATATTGCTCCATGATCTCTTTCATCACAATGCTCCATGACCACTGTCATCACCATACCTCAAGACGCCTGTCATCTCAGTGCTCCATGGCCCCTTTCATCACAAGGCTCCATGAACCCAGTCATCACAATGTTCCCTGCCCTCTTCGTCACAATGCTCCATGGGCCCTGTCATCACAATGCTCCATGCCCTTGTCATCAAAATTCTCCAGAACTCTTGTCATCATAATGTTCCATGCCAATGTCATCAAAATGTCCCATGACACTTGTCATCACAATGCTCCATGGCCTTTGTCATCACAATGTTCCATGGCCCCTGTCATCACAGTGCTCCTTGATACCTTTCATCACAATTCTACATGACCACTGTCATCACAATGCCCCATTTCAGATGTCATCACAATTCGCCATGGTCCTTGTCATAACAATGCTCCATGAACCGTGTCATCACAAGGTTTCAGGACACTTGTCATCACAATGATCCATGATCAGTTTCATCACAATGCTCCATGAACCCTGTCATCTCAATGGTCCATAGCCTTTGTATTCACAATGCTCCATGGCCCCTGTAATCACAGTGCTCCGTGACCCCTTTCATCACAATGCTCCAAGACCGCTGTCATCACAATGCCCCATGACGCCTGCCAACACCAATCTCCAAGGGCTCCCTTACCAAAAAGCTCCATGATCCCTGTCAGTACAATGTTCCATGACACTTTTCATCACAATGCTCCATGACCCCTGTCATCACAAAGTTCTCTGCCCATATCATCACAATGCTACTTCTCACCTTTCATCACAATGCTCCATGCCCTTTCATCACAATGCTCCAGATTTCTTGTCATCACAATGTTCCTTGACCGTGTCATCACAATGCTCCATGACCCGTGTCATCACAAAGCTCCATGACCCCTGGCATCACAATGATCCATGATTCCTTTCCTCAGAGTGCTCCAGTACCCTTTTCATCACAATGCTCCATGCCATTGTCAGCACAATTCTCCTTGGACCCTGTCATCAAAATGCTCCATCCCCTTTTCATCACAATGCTCCAGATATCCTATCATTTCAATGCTCCATGCCCGTGTCAACACAATGCTCCATGACCCCTGTCATCAAAATGCTTGATGAAACTTGTTATCAGAATGTTCCATGACCCCTGTCATCAAAATGATCCCTGACCGTTGTCATCGCAATGCTGCATGATACCTTTCATCCCAATTCTCTGTGACCGCTGTCATCACAATGCTCCCGGACAACTTTCATCACAATGCTCCATGACCCCTGTCATCACAACGTTCCATGAAAGTTGTCATCAAAATGCTCCATGACCCCGGTCACCACAAGGTTCCCTGCCCTTGTCATCACAATGGTACATGGCCTGGTCATCACAATGTTCCATGGCCTCTGTCATCACCATGCTCCATGGTCTTTCTCATCACAATGCTCTATGAGCCCTGTCATCACAATGCTTCATGACCATTGTCATCACAATGCATCCAGGCCCCTGTCATCACAATGCCTCATGGTCTTTGTAATCACAATGCTCAATGACCAATGTCATCACAGTGCTCCATGCCGTTGTCATCACAATGCTCCATCGTCCCTGTAATCACAATGCTCCATACCCTTGTCATCACAATGCTCCAGAACACTTGTCATCATAATGCTCCATTCCCGTGTCATCACATTGCTGAATGACACTTGTCATCACAATGTTCCTTGGCCTTTGTCATCACAGTGCTCCATGATACCTTTAATCAAAATTCTACATGACCACTCTCATCACAATGCAAGATGACCAATGTCATCACAATGCCCCATGACACGTGTCATCACAATTCGCCTTGGCCCTTGTCATCTCAATGCTGTATGAAACGTGTCATCAGTAGCTCCCAAGACCCTTGTCATCACAATGCTGCATGAACTCTGTTATCTCAATGTTCCATGGCCTTTGTATTCACAATGCTCCATTGTCCCGATAATCGCGTTGCTCCATGAACACTTTCATCACAATGCTCCTTGACCACTGTCACCATAATGCCCCATGACGTCTCTCATCACTGTGCTCCAAGGCCACTCTCATCAAAATGCTCCATGATCTGTGTCAGCACAATATTGCATGACACTTGTCATCACAATGCTCCATGATCCCTCTAATCACAATAATCCCTGCCAATTTCATCACAATGACCCAAGTCTCCTGTAATCACAATGCTCCATGCCCTTGTCATCACAATGCTCCAGGTCTGTTGTCATCACCATGCTTCATGCCCGTGTCATCACAATGCTCCATGAATCTTGTCCTCACAATGCTCCATGGCCCATGTCATCACAATGCTCCATGACCCCTCTCATCACAATGATCTATGGCCTTTGTCATCACAATGCTCCGTGACCCCCGTCAACACAATGCCTGATGACCCCTGTCATCAAAATGCTAAATGGCACTTGTCATCACAATGCTCTATGATGCCTGTCATCACTATTCTCCATGTCACTTGTTATCACAAGGCTCCATGGCCCCTGTACTCCCAGTACTCCATGACCCCTTTCATCACAATGCCCAATGTCACCTCTGATCACAATTCTCAATGGCATTTGTCATCACGATGCTCCGTGACACCTGTCATCACAATGCTCCATGAGACTTGTCATCACAATGCTCCATGGCCCCTCTCATTCCTGTGCTCCATAATAACTTTAATCACATTTCTAGATGACCACTGCCATCACAATGCCCCATGACATTGTCATCACAATTCGCCATGACCATTGTCATCACAATGCTCCATGAACCATGTCATCACAGGGTCCCAGGACACTTGTCCTCACAATGATCCATTACCACTTTCATCACAATGCTCCATGACCACTGTCATCTCAATGCTCCATGGCCTTTGTATTCACAATGCTCCATGGCCCCTGTAATCACAGTGCTCCATAACACCTTTCATCATAATGCTCCATGACCACTGCCATCTCAATGCCTCATGTCGCCTGTCATCACAATTCTCCAAGGCCCCTCTCATCACAGTGCTCCATGACACTTGTCATCCCATTGCTCCATAACACCTGTCATCACAGTGTTCCCTGCCCATGTCATCAAAATGCTCCATGTCCCCTATAATCACAATGCTCCATGCCTTTTTCCTCACAAAGCTCCAGAATTTTGTCATCACAATGTTCCATGACCGTGGCATCACAATGCTCCATGGCCCTTGTCATCACAATGCTCCAGAATTCTTGTCATCACAATGTTCCATGAACGTGTCATCACAATGCTACATGACCCTGGTCATCACAGTTCTCCATGACCTTTGTCATCACAATGCTCTATGTCACTTTTCATCACAATTCTCAATGACCACTTTAATCACTATGCTCGCTGACCATTTTCATCACATTTCTCTATTGTCATTACAATTCCCCATGGCCCCTTTCTTCACAATTCTCCATGATGCCTGTCATCACAATGCTCCATGGCTTTTGTTATCACAATGTTCCAGGACCAGTTTCATCCAATACTCCATCCCCCTTGTCATCACAGTGCACAATGAAAGCTTTCATTACAATGCTCCATGACACTTGTCATCACAATGCTCCATGGCCTTTATCGTCACAATGCTCCCAGGCACTTTTCATCATGATATTCCATGAAAACTTTCATCACATTGCTCCATGACCATTGTCATCACAATAGTCCATACCCATGTCAACACAATGCTGCATAATCCCTGTCATCCCAATTCTCCATGACTGCTGTCATCACAATAATCCAGGACAATTTTCATAACAATGCTTCATGCCCCCAGTCATCACAGTGCTCCATGATACCTTCCATCACAATTCCTAGATGATCAATGTCATCACAATGCCCCATGACACCTGTTATCACAATTCGCTATGACCCTTGTCATCACAATACTCGATGAACCGTGTCATCACAGTGTTCCAGGACACATGTCATCACAATGATCCATTAATATTTTCATCACAATGCTCCAATACACCTGTCATCACAATGCTCCATGTCCCCTCTTATCATATTGCTCCATGATCTCTTTCATCACAATGCTCCATGACCATTGTCATCACCATACCTCAAGACGCCTGTCATCTCAGTGCTCCATGGCCCCTTTCATCACAAGGCTCCATGAACCCAGTCATCACAATGTTCCCTGCCCTCTTCGTCACAATGCTCCATGGGCCCTGTCATCACAATGCTCCATGCCCTTGTCATCAAAATTCTCCAGAACTCTTGTCATCATAATGTTCCATGCCAATGTCATCAAAATGTCCCATGACACTTGTCTTCACAATGCTCCATGGCCTTTGTCATCAAAATGTTCCATGGCCCCTGTCACCACAGTGCTCCTTGATACCTTTCATCACAATTCTACGTGACCACTGTCATCACAATGCCCCATTTCAGATGTCATCACAATTCGCCATGGTCCTTGTCATAACAATGCTCCATGAACCGTGTCATCACAAGGATTCAGGACACTTGTCATCACAATGATCCATGATCACTTTCATCACAATGCTCCATGAACCCTGTAATCTCAATGCTCCATAGCCTTTGTATTCACAATGCTCCATGGCCCCTGTAATCACAGTGCTCCATGACCCCTTTCATCACAATGCTCCAAGACCGCTGTCATCACAATGCCCCATGACGCCTGCCACCACCAATCTCCAAGGGCTCCCTTACCAAAAAGCTCCATGATCCCTGTCAGTACAATGTTCCATGACACTTTTCATCACAATGCTCCATGACCCCTGTCATCACAAAGTTCTCTGCCCATATCATCACAATGCTACTTGTCACCTTTCATCACAATGCTCCATGCCATTGTCAGCACAATGCTCCTTGGACCCTGTCATCAAAATGCTCCATCCCCTTTTCATCACAATGCTCCAGATATCCTATCATTACCATGCTCCATGCCCGTGTCAACACAATGCTCCATGACCCCTGTCATCAAAATGCTTGATGAAACTTGTTATCAGAATATTCCATGACCCCTGTCATCAAAATGATCCCTGACCGTTGTCATCACAATGCTGCATGATACGTTTCATCCCAATTCTCTGTGACCGCTGTCATCACAATGCTCCATGACCCCTGTCATCACAACGTTCCATGAAAGTTGTCATCAAAATGCTCCATGACCCCGGTCACCACAAGGTTCCCTGCCCTTGTCATCACAATGGTACATGGCCTGGTCATCACAATGTTCCATGGCCTCTGTCATCACCATGCTCCATGGTCTTTCTCATCACAATGCTCTATGACCCCTGTCATCACAATGCTTGATGACCATTGTCATCACAATGCTCCCAGGCCCCTGTCATCACAATGCCTCATGGTCTTTGTAATCACAATGCTCAATGACCAATGTCATCACAGTGCTCCATGCCATTGTCATCACAATGCTCCATGGTCCCTGTAATCACAATGCTCCATACCCTTGTCATCACAATGCTCCAGAACACTTGTCATCATAATGCTCCATTCCCGTGTCATCACATTGCTGAATGACACTTGTCATCACAATGTTCCTTGGCCTTTGTCATCACAGTGCTCCATGATACCTTTAATCAAAATTCTACATGACCACTCTCATCACAATGCAAGATGACCAATGTCATCACAATGCCCCATGACACCTGTTATCACAATTCGCTATGACCCTTGTCATCACAATACTCGATGAACCGTGTCATCACAGTGTTCCAGGACACATGTCATCACAATGATCCATTAATATTTTCATCACAATGCTCCAATACACCTGTGATCACAATGCTCCATGTCCCCTCTTATCATATTGCTCCATGATCTCTTTCATCACAATGCTCCATGACCACTGTCATCACCATACCTCAAGACGCCTGTCATCTCAGTGCTCCATGGCCCCTTTCATCACAAGGCTCCATGAACCCAGTCATCACAATGTTCCCTGCCCTCTTCGTCACAATGCTCCATGGGCCCTGTCATCACAATGCTCCATGCCCTTGTCATCAAAATTCTCCAGAACTCTTGTCATCATAATGTTCCATGCCAATGTCATCAAAATGTCCCATGACACTTGTCATCACAATGCTCCATGGCCTTTGTCATCACAATGTTCCATGGCCCCTGTCATCACAGTGCTCCTTGATACCTTTCATCACAATTCTACATGACCACTGTCATCACAATGCCCCATTTCAGATGTCATCACAATTCGCCATGGTCCTTGTCATAACAATGCTCCATGAACCGTGTCATCACAAGGTTTCAGGACACTTGTCATCACAATGATCCATGATCAGTTTCATCACAATACTCCATGAACCCTGTCATCTCAATGCTCCATAGCCTTTGTATTCACAATGCTCCATGGCCCCTGTAATCACAGTGCTCCGTGACCCCTTTCATCACAATGCTCCAAGACCGCTGTCATCACAATGCCCCATGACGCCTGCCACCACCAATCTCCAAGGGCTCCCTTACCAAAAAGCTCCATGATCCCTGTCAGTACAATGTTCCATGACACTTTTCATCACAATGCTCCATGACCCCTGTCATCACAAAGTTCTCTGCCCATATCATCACAATGCTACTTGTCACCTTTCATCACAATGCTCCATGCCCTTTCATCACAATGCTCCAGATTTCTTGTCATCACAATGTTCCTTGACCTTGTCATCACAATGCTCCATGACCCGTGTCATCACAAAGCTCCATGACCCATGGCATCACAATGATCCATGATTCCTTTCCTCAGAGTGCTCCAGTACCCTTTTCATCACAATGCTCCATGCCATTGTCAGCACAATTTTCCTTGGACCCTGTCATCAAAATGCTCCATCCCCTTTTCATCACAATGCTCCAGATATCCTATCATTTCAATGCTCCATGCCCGTGTCAACACAATGCTCCATGACCCCTGTCATCAAAATGCTTGATGAAACTTGTTATCAGAATGTTCCATGACCCCTGTCATCAAAATGATCCCTGACCGTTGTCATCGCAATGCTGCATGATACCTTTCATCCCAATTCTCTGTGACCGCTGTCATCACAATGCTCCAGGACAACTTTCATCACAATGCTCCATGACCCCTGTCATCACAACGTTCCATGAAAGTTGTCATCAAAATGCTCCATGACCCCGGTCACCACAAGGTTCCCTGCCCTTGTCATCACAATGGTACATGGCCTGGTCATCACAATGTTCCATGGCCTCTGTCATCACCATGCTCCATGGTCTTTCTCATCACAATGCTCTAAGACCCCTGTCATCACAATGCTTCATGACCATTGTCATCACAATGCTCCCAGGCCCCTGTCATCACAATGCCTCATGGTCTTTGTAATCACAATGCTCAATGACCAATGTCATCACAGTGCTCCATGCCGTTGTCATCACAATGCTCCATGGTCCCTGTAATCACAATGCTCCATACCCTTGTCATCACAATGCTCCAGAACACTTGTCATCATAATGCTCCATTCCCGTGTCATCACATTGCTGAATGACACTTGTCATCACAATGTTCCTTGGCCTTTGTCATCACAGTGCTCCATGATACCTTTAATCAAAATTCTACATGACCACTCTCATCACAATGCAAGATGACCAATGTCATCACAATGCCCCATGACACGTGTCATCACAATTCGCCTTGGCCCTTGTCATCTCAATGCTGTATGAAACGTGTCATCAGTAGCTCCCAAGACCCTTGTCATCACAATGCTGCATGAACTCTGTTATCTCAATGTTCCATGGCCTTTGTATTCACAATGCTCCATTGTCCCGATAATCGCGTTGCTCCATGAACACTTTCATCACAATGCTCCTTGACCACTGTCACCATAATGCCCCATGACGTCTCTCATCACTGTGCTCCAAGGCCACTCTCATCAAAATGCTCCATGATCTGTGTCAGCACAATATTGCATGACACTTGTCATCACAATGCTCCATGATCCCTCTAATCACAATGATCCCTGCCAATTTCATCACAATGACCCAAGTCTCCTGTAATCACAATGCTCCATGCCCTTGTCATCACAATGCTCCAGGTCTGTTGTCATCACCATGCTTCATGCCCGTGTCATCACAATGCTCCATGAATCTTGTCCTCACAATGCTCCATGGCCCATGTCATCACAATGCTCCATGACCCCTCTCATCACAATGATCTATGGCCTTTGTCATCACAATGCTCCGTGACCCCTGTCAACACAATGCCTGATGACCCCTGTCATCAAAATGCTAAATGGCACTTGTCATCACAATGCTCTATGATGCCTGTCATCACTATTCTCCATGTCACTTGTTATCACAAGGCTCCATGGCCCCTGTACTCCCAGTACTCCATGACCCCTTTCATCACAATGCCCAATGTCACCTCTGATCACAATTCTCAATGGCATTTGTCATCACGATGCTCCGTGACACCTGTCATCAAAATGCTCCATGAGACTTGTCATCACAATGCTCCATGGCCCCTCTCATTCCTGTGCTCCATAATAACTTTAATCACATTTATAGATGACCACTGCCATCACAATGCCCCATGACATTGTCATCACAATTCGCCATGACCATTGTCATCACAATGCTCCATGAACCATGTCATCACAGGGTCCCAGGACACTTGTCCTCACAATGATCCATTACCACTTTCATCACAATGCTCCATGACCACTGTCATCTCAATGCTCCATGGCCTTTGTATTCACAATGCTCCATGGCCCCTGTAATCACAGTGCTCCATAACACCTTTCATCATAATGCTCCATGACCACTGCCATCTCAATGCCTCATGTCGCCTGTCATCACAATTCTCCAAGGCCCCTCTCATCACAGTGCTCCATGACACTTGTCATCCCATTGCTCCATAACACCTGTCATCACAGTGTTCCCTGCCCATGTCATCAAAATGCTCCATGTCCCCTATAATCACAATGCTCCATGCCTTTTTCCTCACAAAGCTCCAGAATTTTGTCATCACAATGTTCCATGACCGTGGCATCACAATGCTCCATGGCCCTTGTCATCACAATGCTCCAGAATTCTTGTCATCACAATGTTCCATGAACGTGTCATCACAATGCTACATGACCCTGGTCATCACAGTTCTCCATGACCTTTGTCATCACAATGCTCTATGTCACTTTTCATCACAATTCTCAATGACCACTTTAATCACTATGCTCGCTGACCATTTTCATCACATTTCTCTATTGTCATTACAATTCCCCATGGCCCCTTTCTTCACAATTCTCCATGATGCCTGTCATCACAATGCTCCATGGCTTTTGTTATCACAATGCTCCAGGACCAGTTTCATCACAATACTCCATCCCCCTTGTCATCACAGTGCACAATGAAAGCTTTCATTACAATGCTCCATGACACTTGTCATCACAATGCTCCATGGCCTTTATCGTCACAATGCTCCCAGGCACTTTTCATCACGATATTCCATGAAAACTTTCATCACATTGCTCCATGGCCATTGTCATCACAATAGTCCATACCCATGTCAACACAATGCTGCATAATCCCTGTCATCCCAATTCTCCATGACTGCTGTCATCACAATAATCCAGGACAATTTTCATAACAATGCTTCATGCCCCCAGTCATCACAGTGCTCCATGATACCTTCCATCACAATTCCTAGATGATCAATGTCATCACAATGCCCCATGACACCTGTTATCACAATTCGCTATGACCCTTGTCATCACAATACTCGATGAACCGTGTCATCACAGTGTTCCAGGACACATGTCATCACAATGATCCATTAATATTTTCATCACAATGCTCCAATACACCTGTCATCACAATGCTCCATGTCCCCTCTTATCATATTGCTCCATGATCTCTTTCATCACAATGCTCCATGACCACTGTCATCACCATACCTCAAGACGCCTGTCATCTCAGTGCTCCATGGCCCCTTTCATCACAGTGCTCCATGAACCCAGTCATCACAATGTTCCCTGCCCTCTTCGTCACAATGCTCCATGGGCCCTGTCATCACAATGCTCCATGCCCTTGTCATCAAAATTCTTCAGAACTCTTGTCATCATAATGTTCCATGCCAATGTCATCAAAATGTCCCATGACACTTGTCATCACAATGCTCCATGGCCTTTGTCATCACAATGTTCCATGGCCCCTGTCATCACAGTGCTCCTTGATACCTTTCATCACAATTCTACATGACCACTGTCATCACAATGCCCCATTTCAGATGTCATCACAATTCGCCATGGTCCTTGTCATAACAATGCTCCATGAACCGTGTCATCACAAGGTTTCAGGACACTTGTCATCACAATGATCCATGATCACTTTCATCACAATGCTCCATGAACCCTGTCATCTCAATGGTCCATAGCCTTTGTATTCACAATGCTCCATGGCCCCTGTAATCACAGTGCTCCATGACCCCTTTCATCACAATGCTCCAAGACCGCTGTCATCACAATGCCCCATGACGCCTGCCACCACCAATCTCCAAGGGCTCCCTTACCAAAAAGCTCCATGATCCCTGTCAGTACAATGTTCCATGACACTTTTCATCACAATGCTACATGACCCCTGTCATCACAAAGTTCTCTGCCCATATCATCACAATGCTACTTGTCACCTTTCATCACAATGCTCCACGCCCTTTCATCACAATGCTCCAGATTTCTTGTCATCACAATATTCCTTGGCCGTGTCATCACAATGCTCCATGACCCGTGTCATCACAACGCTCCATGACCCATGGCATCACAATGATCCATGATTCCTTTCCCCACAGTGCTCCAATACCCTTTTCATCACAATGCTCCATGCCATTGTCAGCACAATGCTACTTGGACACTGTCATCAAAATGCTCCATCCCCTTTTCATCACAATGCTCCAGATATCCTATGATTACAATGCTCCATGCCCGTGTCAACACAATGCTCCATGACCCCTGTCATCAAAATGCTTGATGAAACTTGTTATCAGAATGTTCCATGACCCCTGTCATCAAAATGATCACTGACCGTTGTCATCACAATGCTGCATGATACCTTTCATCCCAATTCTCTGTGACCGCTGTCATCACAATGCTCCAGGACAACTTTCATCACAATGCTCCATGACCCCTGTCATCACAACGTTCCATGAAAGTTGTCATCAAAATGCTCCATGACCCCGGTCACCACAAGGTTCCCTGCCCTTGTCATCACAATGGTACATGGCCTGGTCATCACAATGTTCCATGGCCTCTGTCATCACCATGCTCCATGGTTTTTCTCATCAAAATGCTCTATGACCCCTGTCATCACAATGCTTGATGACCATTGTCATCACAATGCTCCAAGGCCCCTGTCATCACAATGCCTCATGGTCTTTGTAATCACAATGCTCAATGACCAATGTCATCACAGTGCTCCATGCCGTTGTCATCACAATGCTCCGGGACCCCCGTCAACACAGTGCCTGATGACCCCTGTCATCAAAATGCTAAATGGCACTTGTCATCACAATGCTCTATGATGCCTGTCATCACTATTCTCCATGTCACTTGTTATCACAAGGCTCCATGGCCCCTGTACTCCCAGTACTCCATGACCCCTTTCATCACAATGCCCAATGTCACCTCTGATCACAATTCTCAATGGCATTTGTCATCACGATGCTCCATGACACCTGTCATCACAATGCTCCATACCCTTGTCATCACAATGCTCCAGAACACTTGTCATCATAATGCTCCATTCCCGTGTCATCACATTGCTGAATGACACTTGTCATCACAATGTTCCTTGGCCTTTGTCATCACAGTGCTCCATGATACCTTTAATCAAAATTCTCCATGACCACTCTCATCACAATGCAAGATGACCAATGTCATCACAATGCCCCATGACACCTGTTATCACAATTCGCTATGACCCTTGTCATCACAATACTCGATGAACCGTGTCATCACAGTGTTCCAGGACACATGTCATCACAATGATCCATTAATATTTTCATCACAATGCTCCAATACACCTGTCATCACAATGCTCCATGTCCCCTCTTATCATATTGCTCCATGATCTCTTTCATCACAATGCTCCATGACCACTGTCATCACCATACCTCAAGACGCCTGTCATCTCAGTGCTCCATGGCCCCTTTCATCACAAGGCTCCATGAACCCAGTCATCACAATGTTCCCTGCCCTCTTCGTCACAATGCTCCATGGGCCCTGTCATCACAATGCTCCATGCCCTTGTCATCAAAATTCTCCAGAACTCTTGTCATCATAATGTTCCATGCCAATGTCATCAAAATGTCCCATGACACTTGTCATCACAATGCTCCATGGCCTTTGTCATCACAATGTTCCATGGCCCCTGTCATCACAGTGCTCCTTGATACCTTTCATCACAATTCTACATGACCACTGTCATCACAATGCCCCATTTCAGATGTCATCACAATTCGCCATGGTCCTTGTCATAACAATGCTCCATGAACCGTGTCATCACAAGGTTTCAGGACACTTGTCGTCACAATGATCCATGATCACTTTCATCACAATGCTCCATGAACCCTGTCATCTCAATGCTCCATAGCCTTTGTATTCACAATGCTCCATGGCCCCTGTAATCACAGTGCTCCGTGACCCCTTTCATCACAATGCTCCAAGACCGCTGTCATCACAATGCCCCATGACGCCTGCCACCACCAATCTCCAAGGGCTCCCTTACCAAAAAGCTCCATGATCCCTGTCAGTATAATGTTCCATGACACTTTTCATCACAATGCTCCATGACCCCTATCATCACAAAGTTCTCTGCCCATATCATCACAATGCTACTTGTCACCTTTCATCACAATGCTCCATGCCCTTTCATCACAATGCTCCAGATTTCTTGTCATCACAATGTTCCTTGACCGTGTCATCACAATGCTCCCTGACCCCTGTCCTCAAAATGCTTGATGAAACTTGTTATCAGAATGTTCCATGACCCCTGTCATCAAAATGACCCCTGACCGTTGTCATCGCAATGCTGCATGATACCTTTCATCCCAATCCTCTGTGACCGCTGTCATCACAATGCTCCAGGACAACTTTCATCACAATACTCCATGCCCTGGTCATCAAAATGCTCCAGAACTCTTGTCATCATAATGCTCCATGCCAATGTCATCAAAATGCCCCATGACACTTGTCATCACAATGCTCCATGGCCTTTGTCTTCACAATGTTCCATGGCCCCTGTCATCAGAGTGCTCCATGTTACCTTTCAATACAATTCTACATGACCACTGTCATCACAATGCCCCATGACAGATGATACCACAATTCGCCATGGTCCTTGTCATCACAATGCTCCATGAACTGTGTCATCACAAGGTTCCAGGACACTTGTCATCACAATGATCCATGATCACTTTCATCACAATGCTCCATGAACCCTGTCATCTCAATGCTCCATGGCCTTTGTATTCACAATGCTCCATGGACCCTGTAATCACAGAGCTCCATGACCCCTTTCATCCCAATGCTCCAAGACCGCTGTCATCACAATGCCCCATGACGCCTGCCTTCACAAATCTCCAAGACCTCTCTTACCAAAAAGCTCCATGATCCCTGTCAGTACAATGTTCCATGACACTTTTTATCACAATGCTCCATGACCCCTGTCATCAAAAAGTTCTCTGCCCATATCGTCACAATGCTCCTTGTCACCTTTCATCACAATGCACCATGCCCTTTCATCACAATGCTCCAGAATTCTTGTCATCGCAATGTTCCTTGACCGTGTCATCACAATGCTCCATGACCCGTGTCATCACAAAGCTCCATGACCCCTGGCATCACAATGATCCATGATTCCTTTCCTCACAGTGCTCCAGTACCCTTTTCATCACAATGCTCCATGCCATTGTCAGCACAATTCTCCTTGGACCCTGTCATCAAAATGCTCCATCCACTTTTCATCACAATGCTCCAGATATCCTATCATTACAATGCTCCATGCTCGTGTCAACACAATGCTCCATGACCCCTGTCATCAAAATGCTTTATGAACCTTGTTATCAGAATGTTCCATGACCCCTGTCATCAAAATGATCCCTGACAGTTGTCATCGCAATGCTGCATGATACCTTTCATCCCAATTCTCTGTGACCGCTGTCATCACAATGCTCCAGGACAACTTTCATCACAATGCTCCATGACCCCTGTCATCACAACGTTCCATGAAAGTTGTCATCAAAATGCTCCATGACCCCGGTCACCACAAGGTTCCCTGCCCTTGTCATCACAATGGTACATGGCCTGGTCATCACAATGTTCCATGGCCTCTGTCATCACCATGCTCCATGGTCTTTCTCATCACAATGCTCTATGACCCCTGTCATCACAATGCTTCATGACCATTGTCATCACAATGCTCCCAGGCCCCTGTCATCACAATGCCTCATGGTCTTTGTAATCACAATGCTCAATGACCAATGTCATCACAGTGCTCCATGCCGTTGTCATCACAATGCTCCATGGTCCCTGTAATCACAATGCTCCATACCCTTGTCATCACAATGCTCCAGAACACTTGTCATCATAATGCTCCATTCCCGTGTCATCACATTGCTGAATGACACTTGTCATCACAATGTTCCTTGGCCTTTGTCATCACAGTGCTCCATGATACCTTTAATCAAAATTCTACATGACCACTCTCATCACAATGCAAGATGACCAATGTCATCACAATGCCCCATGACACGTGTCATCACAATTCGCCTTGGCCCTTGTCATCTCAATGCTGTCTGAAACGTGTCATCAGTAGCTCCCAAGACCCTTGTCATCACAATGCTCCATGAACTCTGTTATCTCAATGTTCCATGGCCTTTGTATTCACAATGCTCCATTGTCCCGATAATCGCGTTGCTCCATGAACACTTTCATCACAATGCTCCTTGACCACTGTCACCATAATGCCCCATGACGTCTCTCATCACTGTGCTCCAAGGCCACTCTCATCAAAATGCTCCATGATCTGTGTCAGCACAATATTGCATGAAACTTGTCATCACAATGCTCCATGATCCCACTAATCACAATGATCCCTGCCAATTTCATCACAATGACCCAAGTCTCCTGTAATCACAATGCTCCATGCCCTTGTCATCACAATGCTCCAGGTCTGTTGTCATCACCATGCTTCATGCCCGTGTCATCACAATGCTCCATGAATCTTGTCTTCACAATGCTCCATGGCCCATGTCATCACAATGCTCCATGACCCCTCTCATCACAATGCTCTATGGCCTTTGTCATCACAATGCTCCGTGACCCCCGTCAACACAATGCCTGATGACCCCTGTCATCAAAATGCTAAATGGCACTTGTCATCACAATGCTCTATGATGCCTGTCATCACTATTCTCCATGTCACTTGTTATCACAAGGCTCCATGGCCCCTGTACTCCCAGTACTCCATGACCCCTTTCATCACAATGCCCAATGTCACCTCTGATCACAATTCTCAATGGCATTTGTCATCACGATGCTCCATGACACCTGTCATCACAATGCTCCATGAGACTTGTCATCACAATGCTCCATGGCCCCTCTCATTCCTGTGCTCCATAATAACTTTAATCACATTTCTAGATGACCACTGCCATCACAATGCCCCATGACATTGTCATCACAATTCGCCATGACCATTGTCATCACAATGCTCCATGAACCATGTCATCACAGGGTCCCAGGACACTTGTCCTCACAATGATCCATTACCACTTTCATCACAATGCTCCATGACCACTGTCATCTCAATGCTCCATGGCCTTTGTATTCACAATGCTCCATGGCCCCTGTAATCACAGTGCTCCATAACACCTTTCATCATAATGCTCCATGACCACTGCCATCTCAATGCCTCATGACGCCTGTCATCACAATTCTCCAAGGCCCCTCTCATCACAGTGCTCCATGACACTTGTCATCCCATTGCTCCATAACACCTGTCATCACAGTGTTCCCTGCCCATGTCATCAAAATGCTCCATGTCCCCTATAATCACAATGCTCCATGCCTTTTTCCTCACAAAGCTCCAGAATTTTGTCATCACAATGTTCCATGACCGTGGCATCACAATGCTCCATGGCCCTTGTCATCACAATGCTCCAGAATTCTTGTCATCACAATGTTCCATGAACGTGTCATCACAATGCTACATGACCCTGGTCATCACAGTTCTCCATGACCTTTGTCATCACAATGCTCTATGTCACTTTTCATCACAATTCTCAATGACCACTTTAATCACTATGCTCGCTGACCATTTTCATCACATTTCTCTATTGTCATTACAATTCCCCATGGCCCCTTTCTTCACAATTCTCCATGATGCCTGTCATCACAATGCTCCATGGCTTTTGTTATCACAATGTTCCAGGACCAGTTTCATCACAATACTCCATCCCCCTTGTCATCACAGTGCACAATGAAAGCTTTCATTACAATGCTCCATGACACTTGTCATCACAATGCTCCATGGCCTTTATCGTCACAATGCTCCCAGGCACTTTTCATCACGATATTCCATGAAAACTTTCATCACATTGCTCCATGACCATTGTCATCACAATAGTCCATACCCATGTCAACACAATGCTGCATAATCCCTGTCATCCCAATTCTCCATGACTGCTGTCATCACAATAATCCAGGACAATTTTCATAACAATGCTTCATGCCCCCAGTCATCACAGTGCTCCATGATACCTTTCATCACAATTCCTAGATGATCAATGTCATCACAATGCCCCATGACACCTGTTATCACAATTCGCTATGACCCTTGTCATCACAATACTCGATGAACTGTGTCATCACAGTGTTCCAGGACACATGTCATCACAATGATCCATTCATATTTTCATCACAATGCTCCAATACACCTGTCATCACAATGCTCCATGTCCCCTCTTATCATATTGCTCCATGATCTCTTTCATCACAATGCTCCATGACCACTGTCATCACCATACCTCAAGACGCCTGTCATCTCAGTGCTCCATGGCCCCTTTCATCACAAGGCTCCATGAACCCAGTCATCACAATGTTCCCTGCCCTCTTCGTCACAATGCTCCATGGGCCCTGTCATCACAATGCTCCATGCCCTTGTCATCAAAATTCTCCAGAACTCTTGTCATCATAATGTTCCATGCCAATGTCATCAAAATGTCCCATGACACTTGTCATCACAATGCTCCATGGCCTTTGTCATCACAATGTTCCATGGCCCCTGTCATCACAGTGCTCCTTGATACCTTTCATCACAATTCTACATGACCACTGTCATCACAATGCCCCATTTCAGATGTCATCACAATTCGCCATGGTCCTTGTCATAACAATGCTCCATGAACCGTGTCATCACAAGGTTTCAGGACACTTGTCGTCACAATGATCCATGATCACTTTCATCACAATGCTCCATGAACCCTGTCATCTCAATGCTCCATAGCCTTTGTATTCACAATGCTCCATGGCCCCTGTAATCACAGTGCTCCGTGACCCCTTTCATCACAATGCTCCAAGACCGCTGTCATCACAATGCCCCATGACGCCTGCCACCACCAATCTCCAAGGGCTCCCTTACCAAAAAGCTCCATGATCCCTGTCAGTACAATGTTCCATGACACTTTTCATCACAATGCTCCATGACCCCTGTCATCACAAAGTTCTCTGCCCATATCATCACAATGCTACTTGTCACCTTTCATCACAATGCTCCATGCCCTTTCATCACAATGCTCCAGATTTCTTGTCATCACAATGTTCCTTGACCGTGTCATCACAATGCTCCCTGACCCCTGTCCTCAAAATGCTTGATGAAACTTGTTATCAGAATGTTCCATGACCCCTGTCATCAAAATGACCCCTGACCGTTGTCATCGCAATGCTGCATGATACCTTTCATCCCAATCCTCTGTGACCGCTGTCATCACAATGCTCCAGGACAACTTTCATCACAATACTCCATGCCCTGGTCATCAAAATGCTCCAGAACTCTTGTCATCATAATGCTCCATGCCAATGTCATCAAAATGCCCCATGACACTTGTCATCACAATGCTCCATGGCCTTTGTCTTCACAATGTTCCATGGCCCCTGTCATCAGAGTGCTCCATGTTACCTTTCAATACAATTCTACATGACCACTGTCATCACAATGCCCCATGACAGATGATACCACAATTCGCCATGGTCCTTGTCATCACAATGCTCCATGAACTGTGTCATCACAAGGTTCCAGGACACTTGTCATCACAATGATCCATGATCACTTTCATCACAATGCTCCATGAAACCTGTCATCTCAATGCTCCATGGCCTTTGTATTCACAATGCTCCATGGACCCTGTAATCACAGAGCTCCATGACCCCTTTCATCCCAATGCTCCAAGACCGCTGTCATCACAATGCCCCATGACGCCTGCCTTCACAAATCTCCAAGACCTCTCTTACCAAAAAGCTCCATGATCCCTGTCAGTACAATGTTCCATGACACTTTTTATCACAATGCTCCATGACCCCTGTCATCAAAAAGTTCTCTGCCCATATCGTCACAATGCTCCTTGTCACCTTTCATCACAATGCACCATGCCCTTTCATCACAATGCTCCAGAATTCTTGTCATCGCAATGTTCCTTGACCGTGTCATCACAATGCTCCATGACCCTTGTCATCACAAAGCTCCATGACCCCTGTCATCACAATGATCCATGATTCCTTTCCTCACAGTGCTCCAGTACCCTTTTCATCACAATGCTCCATGCCATTGTCAGCACAATTCTCCTTGGACCCTGTCATCAAAATGCTCCATCCCCTTTTCATCACAATGCTCCAGATATCCTATCATTACAATGCTCCATGCTCGTGTCAACACAATGCTCCATGACCCCTGTCATCAAAATGCTTTATGAACCTTGTTATCAGAATGTTCCATGACCCCTGTCATCAAAATGATCCCTGACAGTTGTCATCGCAATGCTGCATGATACCTTTCATCCCAATTCTCTGTGACCGCTGTCATCACAATGCTCCAGGACAACTTTCATCACAATGCTCCATGACCCCTGTCATCACAACGTTCCATGAAAGTTGTCATCAAAATGCTCCATGACCCCGGTCACCACAAGGTTCCCTGCCCTTGTCATCACAATGGTACATGGCCTGGTCATCACAATGTTCCATGGCCTCTGTCATCACCATGCTCCATGGTCTTTCTCATCACAATGCTCTATGACCCCTGTCATCACAATGCTTCATGACCATTGTCATCACAATGCTCCCAGGCCCCTGTCATCACAATGCCTCATGGTCTTTGTAATCACAATGCTCAATGACCAATGTCATCACAGTGCTCCATGCCGTTGTCATCACAATGCTCCATGGTCCCTGTAATCACAATGCTCCATACCCTTGTCATCACAATGCTCCAGAACACTTGTCATCATAATGCTCCATTCCCGTGTCATCACATTGCTGAATGACACTTGTCATCACAATGTTCCTTGGCCTTTGTCATCACAGTGCTCCATGATACCTTTAATCAAAATTCTACATGACCACTCTCATCACAATGCAAGATGACCAATGTCATCACAATGCCCCATGACACGTGTCATCACAATTCGCCTTGGCCCTTGTCATCTCAATGCTGTCTGAAACGTGTCATCAGTAGCTCCCAAGACCCTTGTCATCACAATGCTCCATGAACTCTGTTATCTCAATGTTCCATGGCCTTTGTATTCACAATGCTCCATTGTCCCGATAATCGCGTTGCTCCATGAACACTTTCATCACAATGCTCCTTGACCACTGTCACCATAATGCCCCATGACATCTCTCATCACTGTGCTCCAAGGCCACTCTCATCAAAATGCTCCATGATCTGTGTCAGCACAATATTGCATGACACTTGTCATCACAATGCTCCATGATCCCTCTAATCACAATGATCCCTGCCAATTTCATCACAATGACCCAAGTCTCCTGTAATCACAATGCTCCATGCCCTTGTCATCACAATGCTCCAGGTCTGTTGTCATCACCATGCTTCATGCCCGTGTCATCACAATGCTCCATGAATCTTGTCCTCACAATGCTCCATGGCCCATGTCATCACAATGCTCCATGACCCCTCTCATCACAATGATCTATGGCCTTTGTCATCACAATGCTCCGTGACCCCCGTCAACACAATGCCTGATGACCCCTGTCATCAAAATGCTAAATGGCACTTGTCATCACAATGCTCTATGATGCCTGTCATCACTATTCTCCATGTCACTTGTTATCACAAGGCTCCATGGCCCCTGTACTCCCAGTACTCCATGACCCCTTTCATCACAATGCCCAATGTCACCTCTGATCACAATTCTCAATGGCATTTGTCATCACGATGCTCCATGACACCTGTCATCACAATGCTCCATGAGACTTGTCATCACAATGCTCCATGGCCCCTCTCATTACTGTGCTCCATAATAACTTTAATCACATTTCTAGATGACCACTGCCATCACAATGCCCCATGACATTGTCATCACAATTCGCCATGACCATTGTCATCACAATGCTCCATGAACCATGTCATCACAGGGTCCCAGGACACTTGGCATCACAATGATCCATTACCACTTTCATCACAATGCTCCATGACCACTGTCATCTCAATGCTCCATGGCCTTTGTATTCACAATGCTCCATGGCCCCTGTAATCACAGTGCTCCATAACACCTTTCATCATAATGCTCCATGACCACTGCCATCTCAATGCCTCATGACTCCTGTCATCACAATTCTCCAAGGCCCCTCTCATCACAGTGCTCCATGACACTTGTCATCCCATTGCTCCATAACACCTGTCATCACAGTGTTCCCTGCCCATGTCATCAAAATGCTCCATGTCCCCTATAATCACAATGCTCCATGCCTTTTTCCTCACAAAGCTCCAGAATTTTGTCATCACAATGTTCCATGACCGTGGCATCCCAATGCTCCATGGCCCTTGTCATCACAATGCTTCAGAATTCTTGTCATCACAATGTTCCATGAACGTGTCATCACAATGCTACATGACCCTGGTCATCACAGTTCTCCATGACCTTTGCCATCACAATGCTCTATGTCACTTTTCATCACAATTCTCAATGACCACTTTAATCACTATGCTCGCTGACCATTTTCATCACATTTCTCTATTGTCATGACAATTCCCCATGGCCCCTTTCTTCACAATTCTCCATGATGCCTGTCATCACAATGCTCCATGGCTTTTGTTATCACAATGCTCCAGGACCTGTTTCATCACAATACTCCATCCCCCTTGTCATCACAGTGCACAATGAAAGCTTTCATTACAATGCTCCATGACACTTGTCATCACAATGCTCCATGGCCTTTATCGTCACAATGCTCCCAGGCACTTTTCATCACGATATTCCATGAAAACTTTCATCACATTGCTCCATGACCATTGTCATCACAATAGTCCATACCCATGTCAACACAATGCTGCATAATCCCTGTCATCCCAATTCTCCATGACTGCTGTCATCCCAATAATCCAGGACAATTTTCATAACAATGCTTCATGCCCCCAGTCATCACAGTGCTCCATGATACCTTCCATCACAATTCCTAGATGATCAATGTCATCACATTGCCCCATGACACCTGTTATCACAATTCGCTATGACCCTTGTCATCACAATACTCGATGAACCGTGTCATCACAGTGTTCCAGGACACATGTCATCACAATGATCCATTAATATTTTCATCACAATGCTCCAATACACCTGTCATCACAATGCTCCATGTCCCCTCTTATCATATTGCTCCATGATCTCTTTCATCACAATGCTCCATGACCACTGTCATCACCATACCTCAAGACGCCTGTCATCTCAGTGCTCCATGGCCCCTTTCATCACAAGGCTCCATGAACCCAGTCATCACAATGTTCCCTGCCCTCTTCGTCACAATGCTCCATGGGCCCTGTCATCACAATGCTCCATGCCCTTGTCATCAAAATTCTCCAGAACTCTTGTCATCATAATGTTCCATGCCAATGTCATCAAAATGTCCCATGACACTTGTCATCACAATGCTCCATGGCCTTTGTCATCACAATGTTCCATGGCCCCTGTCATCACAGTGCTCCTTGATACCTTTCATCACAATTCTACATGACCACTGTCATCACAATGCCACATTTCAGATGTCATCACAATTCGCCATGGTCCTTGTCATAACAATGCTCCATGAACCGTGTCATCACAAGGTTTCAGGACACTTGTCATCACAATGATCCATGATCACTTTCATCACAATGCTCCATGAAGCCTGTCATCTCAATGCTCCATAGCCTTTGTATTCACAATGCTCCATGGCCCCTGTAATCACAGTGCTCCATGACCCCTTTCATCACAATGCTCCAAGACCGCTGTCATCACAATGCCCCATGACGCCTGCCACCACCAATCTCCAAGGGCTCCCTTACCAAAAAGCTCCATGATCCCTGTCAGTACAATGTTCCATGACACTTTTCATCATAATGCTCCATGACCCCTGTCATCACAAAGTTCTCTGCCCATATCATCACAATGCTACTTGTCACCTTTCATCACAATGCTCCATGCCATTGTCAGCACAATGCTCCTTGGACCCTGTCATCAAAATGCTCCATCCCCTTTTCATCACAATGCTCCAGATATCCTATCATTACCATGCTCCATGCCCGTGTCAACACAATGCTCCATGACCCCTGTCATCAAAATGCTTGATGAAACTTGTTATCAGAATATTCCATGACCCCTGTCATCAAAATGATCCCTGACCGTTGTCATCACAATGCTGCATGATACGTTTCATCCCAATTCTCTGTGACCGCTGTCATCACAATGCTCCATGACCCCTGTCATCACAACGTTCCATGAAAGTTGTCATCAAAATGCTCCATGACCCCGGTCACCACAAGGTTCCCTGCCCTTGTCATCACAATGGTACATGGCCTGGTCATCACAATGTTCCATGGCCTCTGTCATCACCATGCTCCATGGTCTTTCTCATCACAATGCTCTATGACCCCTGTCATCACAATGCTTGATGACCATTGTCATCACAATGCTCCAAGGCCCCTGTCATCACAATGCCTCATGGTCTTTGTAATCACAATGCTCAATGACCAATGTCATCACAGTGCTCCATGCCGTTGTCATCACAATGCTCCATGGTCCCTGTAATCACAATGCTCCATACTCTTGTCATCACAATGTTCCTTGGCCTTTGTCATCACAGTGCTCCATGATACCTTTAATCAAAATTCTACATGACCACTCTCATCACAATGCAAGATGACCAATGTCATCACAATGCCCCATGACACGTGTCATCACAATTCGCCTTGGCCCTTGTCATCTCAATGCTGTATGAAACGTGTCATCAGTAGCTCCCAAGACCCTTGTCATCACAATGCTCCATGAACTCTGTTATCTCAATGTTCCATGGCCTTTGTATTCACAATGCTCCATTGTCCCGATAATCGCGTTGCTCCATGAACACTTTCATCACAATGCTCCTTGACCACTGTCACCATAATGCCCCATGACGTCTCTCATCACTGTGCTCCAAGGCCACTCTCATCAAAATGCTCCATGATCTGTGTCAGCACAATATTGCATGACACTTGTCATCACAATGCTCCATGATCCCTCTAATCACAATGATCCCTGCCAATTTCATCACAATGACCCAAGTCTCCTGTAATCACAATGCTCCATGCCCTTGTCATCACAATGCTCCAGGTCTGTTGTCATCACCATGCTTCATGCCCGTGTCATCACAATGCTCCATGAATCTTGTCCTCACAATGCTCCATGGCCCATGTCATCACAATGCTCCATGACCCCTCTCATCACAATGATCTATGGCCTTTGTCATCACAATGCTCCGTGACCCCCGTCAACACAATGCCTGATGACCCCTGTCATCAAAATGCTAAATGGCACTTGTCATCACAATGCTCTATGATGCCTGTCATCACTATTCTCCATGTCACTTGTTATCACAAGGCTCCATGGCCCCTGTACTCCCAGTACTCCATGACCCCTTTCATCACAATGCCCAATGTCACCTCTGATCACAATTCTCAATGGCATTTGTCATCACGATGCTCCATGACACCTGTCATCACAATGCTCCATGAGACTTGTCATCACAATGCTCCATGGCCCCTCTCATTACTGTGCTCCATAATAACTTTAATCACATTTCTAGATGACCACTGCCATCACAATGCCCCATGACATTGTCATCACAATTCGCCATGACCATTGTCATCACAATGCTCCATGAACCATGTCATCACAGGGTCCCAGGACACTTGGCATCACAATGATCCATTACCACTTTCATCACAATGCTCCATGACCACTGTCATCTCAATGCTCCATGGCCTTTGTATTCACAATGCTCCATGGCCCCTGTAATCACAGTGCTCCATAACACCTTTCATCATAATGCTCCATGACCACTGCCATCTCAATGCCTCATGACGCCTGTCATCACAATTCTCCAAGGCCCCTCTCATCACAGTGCTCCATGACACTTGTCATCCCATTGCTCCATAACACCTGTCATCACAGTGTTCCCTGCCCATGTCATCAAAATGCTCCATGTCCCCTATAATCACAATGCTCCATGCCTTTTTCCTCACAAAGCTCCAGAATTTTGTCATCACAATGTTCCATGACCGTGGCATCCCAATGCTCCATGGCCCTTGTCATCACAATGCTCCAGAATTCTTGTCATCACAATGTTCCATGAACGTGTCATCACAATGCTACATGACCCTGGTCATCACAGTTCTCCATGACCTTTGTCATCACAATGCTCTATGTCACTTTTCATCACAATTCTCAATGACCACTTTAATCACTATGCTCGCTGACCATTTTCATCACATTTCTCTATTGTCATTACAATTCCCCATGGCCCCTTTCTTCACAATTCTCCATGATGCCTGTCATCACAATGCTCCATGGCTTTTGTTATCACAATGTTCCAGGACCAGTTTCATCACAATACTCCATCCCCCTTGTCATCACAGTGCACAATGAAAGCTTTCATTACAATGCTCCATGACACTTGTCATCACAATGCTCCATGGCCTTTATCGTCACAATGCTCCCAGGCACTTTTCATCACGATATTCCATGAAAACTTTCATCACATTGCTCCATGACCATTGTCATCACAATAGTCCATACCCATGTCAACACAATGCTGCATAATCCCTGTCATCCCAATTCTCCATGACTGCTGTCATCCCAATAATCCAGGACAATTTTCATAACAATGCTTCATGCCCCCAGTCATCACAGCGCTCCATGATACCTTCCATCACAATTCCTAGATGATCAATGTCATCACAATGCCCCATGACACCTGTTATCACAATTCGCTATGACCCTTGTCATCACAATACTCGATGAACCGTGTCATCACAGTGTTCCAGGACACATGTCATCACAATGATCCATTCATATTTTCATCACAATGCTCCAATACACCTGTCATCACAATGCTCCATGTCCCCTCTTATCATATTGCTCCATGATCTCTTTCATCACAATGCTCCATGACCACTGTCATCACCATACCTCAAGACGCCTGTCATCTCAGTGCTCCATGGCCCCTTTCATCACAAGGCTCCATGAACCCAGTCATCACAATGTTCCCTGCCCTCTTCGTCACAATGCTCCATGGGCCCTGTCATCACAATGCTCCATGCCCTTGTCATCAAAATTCTCCAGAACTCTTGTCATCATAATGTTCCATGCCAATGTCATCAAAATGTCCCATGACACTTGTCATCACAATGCTCCATGGCCTTTGTCATCACAATGTTCCATGGCCCCTGTCATCACAGTGCTCCTTGATACCTTTCATCACAATTCTACATGACCACTGTCATCACAATGCCCCATTTCAGATGTCATCACAATTCGCCATGGTCCTTGTCATAACAATGCTCCATGAACCGTGTCATCACAAGGTTTCAGGACACTTGTCATCACAATGATCCATGATCACTTTCATCACAATGCTCCATGAACCCTGTCATCTCAATGCTCCATAGCCTTTGTATTCACAATGCTCCATGGCCCCTCTAATCACAGTGCTCCATGACCCCTTTCATCACAATGCTCCAAGACCGCTGTCATCACAATGCCCCATGACGCCTGCCACCACCAATCTCCAAGGGCTCCCTTACCAAAAAGCTCCATGATCCCTGTCAGTACAATGTTCCATGACACTTTTCATCACAATGCTCCATGACCCCTGTCATCACAAAGTTCTCTGCCCATATCAACACAATGCTACTTGTCACCTTTCATCACAATGCTCCATGCCCTTTCATCACAATGCTCCAGATTTCTTGTCATCACAATGTTCCTTGACCGTGTCATCACAATGCTCCATGACCCGTGTCATCACAAAGCTCCATGACCCCTGGCATCACAATGATCCATGATTCCTTTCCTCAGAGTGCTCCAGTACCCTTTTCATCACAATGCTCCATGCCATTGTCAGCACAATTCTCCTTGGACCCTGTCATCAAAATGCTCCATCCCCTTTTCATCACAATGCTCCAGATATCCTATCATTTCAATGCTCCATGCCCGTGTCAACACAATGCTCCATGACCCCTGTCATCAAAATGCTTGATGAAACTTGTTATCAGAATGTTCCATGACCCCTGTCATCAAAATGATCCCTGACCGTTGTCATCGCAATGCTGCATGATACCTTTCATCCCAATTCTCTGTGACCGCTGTCATCACAATGCTCCAGGACAACTTTCATCACAATGCTCCATGACCCCTGTCATCACAACGTTCCATGAAAGTTGTCATCAAAATGCTCCATGACCCCGGTCACCACAAGGTTCCCTGCCCTTGTCATCACAATGGTACATGGCCTGGTCATCACAATGTTCCATGGCCTCTGTCATCACCATGCTCCATGGTCTTTCTCATCACAATGCTCTATGACCCCTGTCATCACAATGCTTGATGACCATTGTCATCACAATGCTCCCAGGCCCCTGTCATCACAATGCCTCATGGTCTTTGTAATCACAATGCTCAATGACCAATGTCATCACAGTGCTCCATGCCATTGTCATCACAATGCTCCATGGTCCCTGTAATCACAATGCTCCATACTCTTGTCATCACAATGTTCCTTGGCCTTTGTCATCACAGTGCTCCATGATACCTTTAATCAAAATTCTACATGACCACTCTCATCACAATGCAAGATGACCAATGTCATCACAATGCCCCATGACACGTGTCATCACAATTCGCCATGGTCCTTGTCATAACAATGCTCCATGAACCGTGTCATCACAAGGTTTCAGGACACTTGTCATCACAATGATCCATGATCACTTTCATCACAATGCTCCATGAAGCCTGTCATCTCAATGCTCCATAGCCTTTGTATTCACAATGCTCCATGGCCCCTCTAATCACAGTGCTCCATGACCCCTTTCATCACAATGCTCCAAGACCGCTGTCATCACAATGCCCCATGACGCCTGCCACCACCAATCTCCAAGGGCTCCCTTACCAAAAAGCTCCATGATCCCTGTCAGTACAATGTTCCATGACACTTTTCATCACAATGCTCCATGACCCTTGTCATCACAAAGCTCCATGACCCCTGTCATCACAATGATCCATGATTCCCTTCCTCACAGTGCTCCAGTACCCTTTTCATCACAATGCTCCATGCCATTGTCAGCACAATTCTCCTTGGACCCTGTCATCAAAATGCTCCATCCCCTTTTCATCACAATGCTCCAGATATCCTATCATTACAATGCTCCATGCTCGTGTCACCACAATGCTCCATGACCCCTGTCATCAAAATGCTTTATGAACCTTGTTATCAGAATGTTCCACGACCCCTGTCATCAAAATGATCCCTGACCGTTGTCATCGCAATGCTGCATGATACCTTTCATCCCAATTCTCTGTGACCGCTGTCATCACAATGCTCCCGGACAACTTTCATCACAATGCTCCATGACCCCTGTCATCACAACGTTCCATGAAAGTTGTCATCAAAATGCTCCATGACCCCGGTCACCACAAGGTTCCCTGCCCTTGTCATCACAATGGTACATGGCCTGGTCATCACAATGTTCCATGGCCTCTGTCATCACCATGCTCCATGGTCTTTCTCATCACAATGCTCTATGACCCCTGTCATCACAATGCTTGATGACCATTGTCATCACAATGCTCCAAGGCCCCTGTCATCACAATGCCTCATGGTCTTTGTAATCACAATGCTCAATGACCAATGTCATCACAGTGCTCCATGCCGTTGTCATCACAATGCTCCATGGTCCCTGTAATCACAATGCTCCATACTCTTGTCATCACAATGTTCCTTGGCCTTTGTCATCACAGTGCTCCATGATACCTTTAATCAAAATTCTACATGACCACTCTCATCACAATGCAAGATGACCAATGTCATCACAATGCCCCATGACACGTGTCATCACAATTCGCCTTGGCCCTTGTCATCTCAATGCTGTATGAAACGTGTCATCAGTAGCTCCCAAGACCCTTGTCATCACAATGCTCCATGAACTCTGTTATCTCAATGTTCCATGGCCTTTGTATTCACAATGCTCCATTGTCCCGATAATCGCGTTGCTCCATGAACACTTTCATCACAATGCTCCTTGACCACTGTCACCATAATGCCCCATGACGTCTCTCATCACTGTGCTCCAAGGCCACTCTCATCAAAATGCTCCATGATCTGTGTCAGCACAATATTGCATGACACTTGTCATCACAATGCTCCATGATCCCTCTAATCACAATGATCCCTGCCAATTTCATCACAATGACCCAAGTCTCCTGTAATCACAATGCTCCATGCCCTTGTCATCACAATGCTCCAGGTCTGTTGTCATCACCATGCTTCATGCCCGTGTCATCACAATGCTCCATGAATCTTGTCCTCACAATGCTCCATGGCCCATGTCATCACAATGCTCCATGACCCCTCTCATCACAATGATCTATGGCCTTTGTCATCACAATGCTCCGTGACCCCCGTCAACACAATGCCTGATGACCCCTGTCATCAAAATGCTAAATGGCACTTGTCATCACAATGCTCTATGATGCCTGTCATCACTATTCTCCATGTCACTTGTTATCACAAGGCTCCATGGCCCCTGTACTCCCAGTACTCCATGACCCCTTTCATCACAATGCCCAATGTCACCTCTGATCACAATTCTCAATGGCATTTGTCATCACGATGCTCCATGACACCTGTCATCACAATGCTCCATGAGACTTGTCATCACAATGCTCCATGGCCCCTCTCATTACTGTGCTCCATAATAACTTTAATCACATTTCTAGATGACCACTGCCATCACAATGCCCCATGACATTGTCATCACAATTCGCCATGACCATTGTCATCACAATGCTCCATGAACCATGTCATCACAGGGTCCCAGGACACTTGGCATCACAATGATCCATTACCACTTTCATCACAATGCTCCATGACCACTGTCATCTCAATGCTCCATGGCCTTTGTATTCACAATGCTCCATGGCCCCTGTAATCACAGTGCTCCATAACACCTTTCATCATAATGCTCCATGACCACTGCCATCTCAATGCCTCATGACGCCTGTCATCACAATTCTCCAAGGCCCCTCTCATCACAGTGCTCCATGACACTTGTCATCCCATTGCTCCATAACACCTGTCATCACAGTGTTCCCTGCCCATGTCATCAAAATGCTCCATGTCCCCTATAATCACAATGCTCCATGCCTTTTTCCTCACAAAGCTCCAGAATTTTGTCATCACAATGTTCCATGACCGTGGCATCCCAATGCTCCATGGCCCTTGTCATCACAATGCTCCAGAATTCTTGTCATCACAATGTTCCATGAACGTGTCATCACAATGCTACATGACCCTGGTCATCACAGTTCTCCATGACCTTTGTCATCACAATGCTCTATGTCACTTTTCATCACAATTCTCAATGACCACTTTAATCACTATGCTCGCTGACCATTTTCATCACATTTCTCTATTGTCATTACAATTCCCCATGGCCCCTTTCTTCACAATTCTCCATGATGCCTGTCATCACAATGCTCCATGGCTTTTGTTATCACAATGTTCCAGGACCAGTTTCATCACAATACTCCATCCCCCTTGTCATCACAGTGCACAATGAAAGCTTTCATTACAATGCTCCATGACACTTGTCATCACAATGCTCCATGGCCTTTATCGTCACAATGCTCCCAGGCACTTTTCATCACGATATTCCATGAAAACTTTCATCACATTGCTCCATGACCATTGTCATCACAATAGTCCATACCCATGTCAACACAATGCTGCATAATCCCTGTCATCCCAATTCTCCATGACTGCTGTCATCCCAATAATCCAGGACAATTTTCATAACAATGCTTCATGCCCCCAGTCATCACAGCGCTCCATGATACCTTCCATCACAATTCCTAGATGATCAATGTCATCACAATGCCCCATGACACCTGTTATCACAATTCGCTATGACCCTTGTCATCACAATACTCGATGAACCGTGTCATCACAGTGTTCCAGGACACATGTCATCACAATGATCCATTCATATTTTCATCACAATGCTCCAATACACCTGTCATCACAATGCTCCATGTCCCCTCTTATCATATTGCTCCATGATCTCTTTCATCACAATGCTCCATGACCACTGTCATCACCATACCTCAAGACGCCTGTCATCTCAGTGCTCCATGGCCCCTTTCATCACAAGGCTCCATGAACCCAGTCATCACAATGTTCCCTGCCCTCTTCGTCACAATGCTCCATGGGCCCTGTCATCACAATGCTCCATGCCCTTGTCATCAAAATTCTCCAGAACTCTTGTCATCATAATGTTCCATGCCAATGTCATCAAAATGTCCCATGACACTTGTCATCACAATGCTCCATGGCCTTTGTCATCACAATGTTCCATGGCCCCTGTCATCACAGTGCTCCTTGATACCTTTCATCACAATTCTACATGACCACTGTCATCACAATGCCCCATTTCAGATGTCATCACAATTCGCCATGGTCCTTGTCATAACAATGCTCCATGAACCGTGTCATCACAAGGTTTCAGGACACTTGTCATCACAATGATCCATGATCACTTTCATCACAATGCTCCATGAACCCTGTCATCTCAATGCTCCATAGCCTTTGTATTCACAATGCTCCATGGCCCCTCTAATCACAGTGCTCCATGACCCCTTTCATCACAATGCTCCAAGACCGCTGTCATCACAATGCCCCATGACGCCTGCCACCACCAATCTCCAAGGGCTCCCTTACCAAAAAGCTCCATGATCCCTGTCAGTACAATGTTCCATGACACTTTTCATCACAATGCTCCATGACCCCTGTCATCACAAAGTTCTCTGCCCATATCAACACAATGCTACTTGTCACCTTTCATCACAATGCTCCATGCCCTTTCATCACAATGCTCCAGATTTCTTGTCATCACAATGTTCCTTGACCGTGTCATCACAATGCTCCATGACCCGTGTCATCACAAAGCTCCATGACCCCTGGCATCACAATGATCCATGATTCCTTTCCTCAGAGTGCTCCAGTACCCTTTTCATCACAATGCTCCATGCCATTGTCAGCACAATTCTCCTTGGACCCTGTCATCAAAATGCTCCATCCCCTTTTCATCACAATGCTCCAGATATCCTATCATTTCAATGCTCCATGCCCGTGTCAACACAATGCTCCATGACCCCTGTCATCAAAATGCTTGATGAAACTTGTTATCAGAATGTTCCATGACCCCTGTCATCAAAATGATCCCTGACCGTTGTCATCGCAATGCTGCATGATACCTTTCATCCCAATTCTCTGTGACCGCTGTCATCACAATGCTCCAGGACAACTTTCATCACAATGCTCCATGACCCCTGTCATCACAACGTTCCATGAAAGTTGTCATCAAAATGCTCCATGACCCCGGTCACCACAAGGTTCCCTGCCCTTGTCATCACAATGGTACATGGCCTGGTCATCACAATGTTCCATGGCCTCTGTCATCACCATGCTCCATGGTCTTTCTCATCACAATGCTCTATGACCCCTGTCATCACAATGCTTGATGACCATTGTCATCACAATGCTCCCAGGCCCCTGTCATCACAATGCCTCATGGTCTTTGTAATCACAATGCTCAATGACCAATGTCATCACAGTGCTCCATGCCATTGTCATCACAATGCTCCATGGTCCCTGTAATCACAATGCTCCATACTCTTGTCATCACAATGTTCCTTGGCCTTTGTCATCACAGTGCTCCATGATACCTTTAATCAAAATTCTACATGACCACTCTCATCACAATGCAAGATGACCAATGTCATCACAATGCCCCATGACACGTGTCATCACAATTCGCCATGGTCCTTGTCATAACAATGCTCCATGAACCGTGTCATCACAAGGTTTCAGGACACTTGTCATCACAATGATCCATGATCACTTTCATCACAATGCTCCATGAAGCCTGTCATCTCAATGCTCCATAGCCTTTGTATTCACAATGCTCCATGGCCCCTCTAATCACAGTGCTCCATGACCCCTTTCATCACAATGCTCCAAGACCGCTGTCATCACAATGCCCCATGACGCCTGCCACCACCAATCTCCAAGGGCTCCCTTACCAAAAAGCTCCATGATCCCTGTCAGTACAATGTTCCATGACACTTTTCATCACAATGCTCCATGACCCTTGTCATCACAAAGCTCCATGACCCCTGTCATCACAATGATCCATGATTCCCTTCCTCACAGTGCTCCAGTACCCTTTTCATCACAATGCTCCATGCCATTGTCAGCACAATTCTCCTTGGACCCTGTCATCAAAATGCTCCATCCCCTTTTCATCACAATGCTCCAGATATCCTATCATTACAATGCTCCATGCTCGTGTCAACACAATGCTCCATGACCCCTGTCATCAAAATGCTTTATGAACCTTGTTATCAGAATGTTCCACGACCCCTGTCATCAAAATGATCCTTGACCGTTGTCATCACAATGCTGCATGATACCTTTCATCCCAATTCTCTGTGACCGCTGTCATCACAATGCTCCAGGACAACTTTCATCACAATGCTCCATGACCCCTGTCATCACAACGTTCCATGAAAGTTGTCATCAAAATGCTCCATGACCCCGGTCACCACAAGGTTCCCTGCCCTTGTCATCAAAATGGTACATGGCCTGGTCATCACAATGTTCCATGGCCTCTGTCATCACCATGCTCCATGGTCTTTCTCATCACAATGCTCTATGACCCCTGTCATCACAATGCTTGATGACCATTGTCATCACAATGCTCCCAGGCCCCTGTCATCACAATGCCTCATGGTCTTTGTAATCACAATACTCAATGACCAATGTCATCACAGTGCTCCATGCCGTTGTCATCACAATGCTCCATGGTCCCTGTAATCACAATGCTCCATACCCTTGTCATCACAATGCTCCAGAAAACTTGTCATCATAATGCTCCATTCCCGTGTCATCACATTGCTGAATGACACTTGTCATCACAATGTTCCTTGGCCTTTGTCATCACAGTGCTCCATGATACCTTTAATCAAAATTCTACATGACCACTCTCATCACAATGCAAGATGACCAATGTCATCACAATGCCCCATGAAACGTGTCATCACAATTCGCCATGGTCCTTGTCATAACAATGCTCCATGAACCGTGTCATCACAAGGTTTCAGGACACTTGTCATCACAATGATCCATGATCACTTTCATCACAATGCTCCATGAAGCCTGTCATCTCAATGCTCCATAGCCTTTGTATTCACAATGCTCCATGGCCCCTCTAATCACAGTGCTCCATGACCCCTTTCATCACAATGCTCCAAGACCGCTGTCATCACAATGCCCCATGACGCCTGCCACCACCAATCTCCAAGGGCTCCCTTACCAAAAAGCTCCATGATCCCTGTCAGTACAATGTTCCATGACACTTTTCATCACAATGCTCCATGACCCTTGTCATCACAAAGCTCCATGACCCCTGTCATCACAATGATCCATGATTCCCTTCCTCACAGTGCTCCAGTACCCTTTTCATCACAATGCTCCATGCCATTGTCAGCACAATTCTCCTTGGACCCTGTCATCAAAATGCTCCATCCCCTTTTCATCACAATGCTCCAGATATCCTATCATTACAATGCTCCATGCTCGTGTCAACACAATGCTCCATGACCCCTGTCATCAAAATGCTTTATGAACCTTGTTATCAGAATGTTCCACGACCCCTGTCATCAAAATGATCCCTGACCGTTGTCATCGCAATGCTGCATGATACCTTTCATCCCAATTCTCTGTGACCGCTGTCATCACAATGCTCCCGGACAACTTTCATCACAATGCTCCATGACCCCTGTCATCACAACGTTCCATGAAAGTTGTCATCAAAATGCTCCATGACCCCGGTCACCACAAGGTTCCCTGCCCTTGTCATCACAATGGTACATGGCCTGGTCATCACAATGTTCCATGGCCTCTGTCATCACCATGCTCCATGGTCTTTCTCATCACAATGCTCTATGACCCCTGTCATCACAATGCTTGATGACCATTGTCATCACAATGCTCCAAGGCCCCTGTCATCACAATGCCTCATGGTCTTTGTAATCACAATGCTCAATGACCAATGTCATCACAGTGCTCCATGCCGTTGTCATCACAATGCTCCATGGTCCCTGTAATCACAATGCTCCATACTCTTGTCATCACAATGTTCCTTGGCCTTTGTCATCACAGTGCTCCATGATACCTTTAATCAAAATTCTACATGACCACTCTCATCACAATGCAAGATGACCAATGTCATCACAATGCCCCATGACACGTGTCATCACAATTCGCCTTGGCCCTTGTCATCTCAATGCTGTATGAAACGTGTCATCAGTAGCTCCCAAGACCCTTGTCATCACAATGCTCCATGAACTCTGTTATCTCAATGTTCCATGGCCTTTGTATTCACAATGCTCCATTGTCCCGATAATCGCGTTGCTCCATGAACACTTTCATCACAATGCTCCTTGACCACTGTCACCATAATGCCCCATGACGTCTCTCATCACTGTGCTCCAAGGCCACTCTCATCAAAATGCTCCATGATCTGTGTCAGCACAATATTGCATGACACTTGTCATCACAATGCTCCATGATCCCTCTAATCACAATGATCCCTGCCAATTTCATCACAATGACCCAAGTCTCCTGTAATCACAATGCTCCATGCCCTTGTCATCACAATGCTCCAGGTCTGTTGTCATCACCATGCTTCATGCCCGTGTCATCACAATGCTCCATGAATCTTGTCCTCACAATGCTCCATGGCCCATGTCATCACAATGCTCCATGACCCCTCTCATCACAATGATCTATGGCCTTTGTCATCACAATGCTCCGTGACCCCCGTCAACACAATGCCTGATGACCCCTGTCATCAAAATGCTAAATGGCACTTGTCATCACAATGCTCTATGATGCCTGTCATCACTATTCTCCATGTCACTTGTTATCACAAGGCTCCATGGCCCCTGTACTCCCAGTACTCCATGACCCCTTTCATCACAATGCCCAATGTCACCTCTGATCACAATTCTCAATGGCATTTGTCATCACGATGCTCCATGACACCTGTCATCACAATGCTCCATGAGACTTGTCATCACAATGCTCCATGGCCCCTCTCATTACTGTGCTCCATAATAACTTTAATCACATTTCTAGATGACCACTGCCATCACAATGCCCCATGACATTGTCATCACAATTCGCCATGACCATTGTCATCACAATGCTCCATGAACCATGTCATCACAGGGTCCCAGGACACTTGGCATCACAATGATCCATTACCACTTTCATCACAATGCTCCATGACCACTGTCATCTCAATGCTCCATGGCCTTTGTATTCACAATGCTCCATGGCCCCTGTAATCACAGTGCTCCATAACACCTTTCATCATAATGCTCCATGACCACTGCCATCTCAATGCCTCATGACGCCTGTCATCACAATTCTCCAAGGCCCCTCTCATCACAGTGCTCCATGACACTTGTCATCCCATTGCTCCATAACACCTGTCATCACAGTGTTCCCTGCCCATGTCATCAAAATGCTCCATGTCCCCTATAATCACAATGCTCCATGCCTTTTTCCTCACAAAGCTCCAGAATTTTGTCATCACAATGTTCCATGACCGTGGCATCCCAATGCTCCATGGCCCTTGTCATCACAATGCTCCAGAATTCTTGTCATCACAATGTTCCATGAACGTGTCATCACAATGCTACATGACCCTGGTCATCACAGTTCTCCATGACCTTTGTCATCACAATGCTCTATGTCACTTTTCATCACAATTCTCAATGACCACTTTAATCACTATGCTCGCTGACCAGTTTCATCACATTTCTCTATTGTCATTACAATTCCCCATGGCCCCTTTCTTCACAATTCTCCATGATGCCTGTCATCACAATGCTCCATGGCTTTTGTTATCACAATGTTCCAGGACCAGTTTCATCACAATACTCCATCCCCCTTGTCATCACAGTGCACAATGAAAGCTTTCATTACAATGCTCCATGACACTTGTCATCACAATGCTCCATGGCCTTTATCGTCACAATGCTCCCAGGCACTTTTCATCACGATATTCCATGAAAACTTTCATCACATTGCTCCATGACCATTGTCATCACAATAGTCCATACCCATGTCAACACAATGCTGCATAATCCCTGTCATCCCAATTCTCCATGACTGCTGTCATCCCAATAATCCAGGACAATTTTCATAACAATGCTTCATGCCCCCAGTCATCACAGTGCTCCATGATACCTTCCATCACAATTCCTAGATGATCAATGTCATCACATTGCCCCATGACACCTGTTATCACAATTCGCTATGACCCTTGTCATCACAATACTCGATGAACCGTGTCATCACAGTGTTCCAGGACACATGTCATCACAATGATCCATTAATATTTTCATCACAATGCTCCAATACACCTGTCATCACAATGCTCCATGTCCCCTCTTATCATATTGCTCCATGATCTCTTTCATCACAATGCTCCATGACCACTGTCATCACCATACCTCAAGACGCCTGTCATCTCAGTGCTCCATGGCCCCTTTCATCACAAGGCTCCATGAACCCAGTCATCACAATGTTCCCTGCCCTCTTCGTCACAATGCTCCATGGGCCCTGTCATCACAATGCTCCATGCCCTTGTCATCAAAATTCTCCAGAACTCTTGTCATCATAATGTTCCATGCCAATGTCATCAAAATGTCCCATGACACTTGTCATCACAATGCTCCATGGCCTTTGTCATCACAATGTTCCATGGCCCCTGTCATCACAGTGCTCCTTGATACCTTTCATCACAATTCTACATGACCACTGTCATCACAATGCCACATTTCAGATGTCATCACAATTCGCCATGGTCCTTGTCATAACAATGCTCCATGAACCGTGTCATCACAAGGTTTCAGGACACTTGTCATCACAATGATCCATGATCACTTTCATCACAATGCTCCATGAAGCCTGTCATCTCAATGCTCCATAGCCTTTGTATTCACAATGCTCCATGGCCCCTGTAATCACAGTGCTCCATGACCCCTTTCATCACAATGCTCCAAGACCGCTGTCATCACAATGCCCCATGACGCCTGCCACCACCAATCTCCAAGGGCTCCCTTACCAAAAAGCTCCATGATCCCTGTCAGTACAATGTTCCATGACACTTTTCATCATAATGCTCCATGACCCCTGTCATCACAAAGTTCTCTGCCCATATCATCACAATGCTACTTGTCACCTTTCATCACAATGCTCCATGCCATTGTCAGCACAATGCTCCTTGGACCCTGTCATCAAAATGCTCCATCCCCTTTTCATCACAATGCTCCAGATATCCTATCATTTCAATGCTCCATGCCCGTGTCAACACAATGCTCCATGACCCCTGTCATCAAAATGCTTGATGAAACTTGTTATCAGAATGTTCCATGACCCCTGTCATCAAAATGATCCCTGACCGTTGTCATCGCAATGCTGCATGATACCTTTCATCCCAATTCTCTGTGACCGCTGTCATCACAATGCTCCAGGACAACTTTCATCACAATGCTCCATGACCCCTGTCATCACAACGTTCCATGAAAGTTGTCATCAAAATGCTCCATGACCCCGGTCACCACAAGGTTCCCTGCCCTTGTCATCACAATGGTACATGGCCTGGTCATCACAATGTTCCATGGCCTCTGTCATCACCATGCTCCATGGTCTTTCTCATCACAATGCTCTATGACCCTGTCATCACAATGCTTGATGACCATTGTCATCACAATGCTCCCAGGCCCCTGTCATCACAATGCCTCATGGTCTTTGTAATCACAATGCTCAATGACCAATGTCATCACAGTGCTCCATTGCATTGTCATCACAATGCTCCAGAACACTTGTCATCATAATGCTCCATTCCCGTGTCATCACATTGCTGAATGACACTTGTCATCACAATGTTCCTTGGCCTTTGTCATCACAGTGCTCCATGATACCTTTAATCAAAATTCTACATGACCACTCTCATCACAAAGCAAGATGACCAATGTCATCACAATGCCCCATGACACCTGTTATCACAATTCGCTATGACCCTTGTCATCACAATACTTGATGAACCGTGTCAGCACAGTGTTCCAGGACACATGTCATCACAATGATCCATTAATATTTTCATCACAATGCTCCAATACACCTGTCATCACAATGCTCCATGTCCCCTCTTATCATATTGCTCCATGATCTCTTTCATCACAATGCTCCATGACCACTGTCATCGCCATACCTCAAGACGCCTGTCATCTCAATGCTCCATGGCCCCTTTCATCACAAGGTTCCATGTACCCAGTCATCACAATGTTCCCTGCCCTCTTCGTCACAATGCTCCATGGGCCCTGTCATCACAATGCTCCTTCCCCTTGTCATCAAAATTCTCCAGAACCCTTGTCATCATAATGTTCCATGCCAATGTCATCAAAATGTCCCATGACACTTGTCATCACAATGCTCCATGGCCTTTGTCATCACAATGTTCCATGGCCACTGTCATCACAGTGCTCCTTGGTACCTTTCATCACAATTCTACATGACCACTGTCATCACAATGCCCCATTTCAGATGTCATCACAATTCGCCATGGTCCTTGTCATAACAATGCTCCATGAACCGTGTCATCACAAGGTTTCAGGACACTTGTCATCACAATGATCCATGATCACATTCATCACAATGCTCCATGAACCCTGTCATCTCAATGCTCCATAGCCTTTGTATTTACAATGCTCCATGGCCCCTCTAATCAGAGTGCTCCATGACCCCTTTCATCACAATGCTCCAAGACCGCTGTCATCACAATGCCCCATGACGCCTGCCACCACCAATCTCCAAGGGCTCCCTTACCAAAAAGCTCCATGATCCCTGTCAGTACAATGTTCCATGACACTTTTCATCATAATGCTCCATGACCCCTGTCATCACAAAGTTCTCTGCCCATATCATCACAATGCTACTTGTCACCTTTCATCACAATGCTCCATGCCCTTTCATCACAATGCTCCAGAGTTCTTGTCATCACAAAGTTCCTTGACCGTGTCATCACAATGCTCCATGACCCGTGTCATCACAAAGCTCCATGACCCCTGGCATGACAATGATCCATGATTCCTTTCCTCACAGTGCTCCAGTACCCTTTTCATCACAATGCTCCATGCCATTGTCAGCACAATTCTCCTTGGACCCTGTCATCAAAATGCTCCATCCCCTTTTCATCACAATGCTCCAGATATCCTATGATTACAATGCTCCATGCCCGTGTCAACACAATGCTCCATGACCCCTGTCATCAAAATGCTTGATGAAACTTGTTATCAGAATGTTCCATGACCCCTGTCATCAAAATGATCCCTGACCGTTGTCATCGCAATCCTGCATGATACCTTTCATCCCAATCCTCTGTGACCGCTGTCATCACAATGCTCCAGGACAACTTTCATCACAATGCTCCATGCCCTGGTCATCAAAATGCTCCAGATCTCTTGTCATCATAATGCTCCATGCCAATGTCATCAAAATGCCCCATGACACTTGTCATCACAATGCTCCATGGCCTTTGTCATCACAATGTTCCATGGCCCCTGTCATCAGAGTGCTCCATGTTACCTTTCAATACAATTCTACATGCCCACTGTCATCACAATGCCCCATGACAGATGATACCACAATTCGCCATGGTCCTTGTCATCACAATGCTCCATGAACTGTGTCATCACAAGGTTCCAGGACACTTGTCATCACAATGATCCATGATCACTTTCATCACAATGCTCCATGAACCCTGTCATCTCAATGCTCCATGGCCTTTGTATTCACAATGCTCCATGGCCCCTGTAATCACAGAGCTCCATGACCCCTTTCATCCCAATGCTCCAAGACCGCTGTCATCACAATGCCCCATGACGCCTGCCTTCACAAATCTCCAAGACCTCTCTTACCAAAAAGCTCCATGATCCCTGTCAGTACAATGTTCCATGACACTTTATCACAATGCTCCATGACCCCTGTCATCAAAAAGTTCTCTGCCCATATCGTCACAATGCTCCTTGTCACCTTTCATCACAATGCACCATGCCCTTTCATCACAATGCTCCAGAATTCTTGTCATCGCAATGTTCCTTGACCGTGTCATCACAATGCTCCATGACCCTTGTCATCACAAAGCTCCATGACCCCTGTCATCACAATGATCCATGATTCCTTTCCTCACAGTGCTCCAGTACCATTTTCATCACAATGCTCCATGCCATTGTCAGCACAATTCTCCTTGGACCCTGTCATCAAAATGCTCCATCCCCTTTTCATCACAATGCTCCAGATATCCTATCATTACAATGCTCCATGCTCGTGTCAACACAATGCTCCATGACCCCTGTCATCAAAATGCTTTATGAACCTTGTTATCAGAATGTTCCATGACCCCTGTCATCAAAATGATCCCTGACCGTTGTCATCACAATGGTGCATGATACCTTTCATCCCAATTCTCTGTGACCGCTGTCATCACAATGCTCCAGGACAACTTTCATCACAATGCTCCATGACCCCTGTCATCACAACGTTCCATGAAAGTTGTCATCAAAATGCTCCATGACCCCGGTCACCACAAGGTTCCCTGCCCTTGTCATCAAAATGGTACATGGCCTGGTCATCACAATGTTCCATGGCCTCTGTCATCACCATGCTCCATGGTCTTTCTCATCACAATGCTCTATGAACCCTGTCATCACAATGCTTGATGACCATTGTCATCACAATGCTCCCAGGCCCCTGTCATCACAATGCCTCATGGTCTTTGTAATCACAATACTCAATGACCAATGTAATCACAGTGCTCCATGCCGTTGTCATCACAATGCTCCATGGTCCCTGTAATCACAATGCTCCATACCCTTGTCATCACAATGCTCCAGAAAACTTGTCATCATAATGCTCCATTCCCGTGTCATCACATTGCTGAATGACACTTGTCATCACAATGTTCCTTGGCCTTTGTCATCACAGTGCTCCATGATACCTTTAATCAAAATTCTACATGACCACTCTCATCACAATGCAAGATGACCAATGTCATCACAATGCCCCATGACACGTGTCATCACAATTCGCCTTGGCCCTTGTCATCTCAATGCTGTATGAAACGTGTCATCAGTAGCTCCCAAGACCCTTGTCATCACAATGCTCCATGAACTCTGTTATCTCAATGTTCCATGGCCTTTGTATTCACAATGCTCCATTGTCCCGATAATCGCGTTGCTCCATGAACACTTTCATCACAATGCTCCTTGACCACTGTCACCATAATGCCCCATGACGTCTCTCATCACTGTGCTCCAAGGCTACTCTCATCAAAATGCTCCATGATCTGTGTCAGCACAATATTGCATGACACTTGTCATCACAATGCTCCATGATCCCTCTAATCACAATGATCCCTGCCAATTTCATCACAATGACCCAAGTCTCCTGTAATCACAATGCTCCATGCCCTTGTCATCACAATGCTCCAGGTCTGTTGTCATCACCATGCTTCATGCCCGTGTCATCACAATGCTCCATGAATCTTGTCCTCACAATGCTCCATGGCCCATGTCATCACAATGCTCCATGACCCCTCTCATCACAATGATCTATGGCCTTTGTCATCACAATGCTCCGTGACCCCCGTCAACACAATGCCTGATGACCCCTGTCATCAAAATGCTAAATGGCACTTGTCATCACAATGCTCTATGATGCCTGTCATCACTATTCTCCATGTCACTTGTTATCACAAGGCTCCATGGCCCCTGTACTCCCAGTACTCCATGACCCCTTTCATCACAATGCCCAATGTCACCTCTGATCACAATTCTCAATGGCATTTGTCATCACGATGCTCCATGACAACTGTCATCACAATGCTCCATGAGACTTGTCATCACAATGCTCCATGGCCCCTCTCATTACTGTGCTCCATAATAACTTTAATCACATTTCTAGATGACCACTGCCATCACAATGCCCCATGACATTGTCATCACAATTCGCCATGACCATTGTCATCACAATGCTCCATGAACCATGTCATCACAGGGTCCCAGGACACTTGGCATCACAATGATCCATTACCACTTTCATCACAATGCTCCATGACCACTGTCATCTCAATGCTCCATGGCCTTTGTATTCACAATGCTCCATGGCCCCTGTAATCACAGTGCTCCATAACACCTTTCATCATAATGCTCCATGACCACTGCCATCTCAATGCCTCATGACGCCTGTCATCACAATTCTCCAAGGCCCCTCTCATCACAGTGCTCCATGACACTTGTCATCCCATTGCTCCATAACACCTGTCATCACAGTGTTCCCTGCCCATGTCATCAAAATGCTCCATGTCCCCTATAATCACAATGCTCCATGCCTTTTTCCTCACAAAGCTCCAGAATTTTGTCATCACAATGTTCCATGACCGTGGCATCCCAATGCTCCATGGCCCTTGTCATCACAATGCTCCAGAATTCTTCTCATCACAATGTTCCATGAACGTGTCATCACAATGCTACATGACCCTGGTCATCACAGTTCTCCATGACCTTTGTCATCACAATGCTCTATGTCACTTTTCATCACAATTCTCAATGACCACTTTAATCACTATGCTCGCTGACCATTTTCATCACATTTCTCTATTGTCATTACAATTCCCCATGGCCCCTTTCTTCACAATTCTCCATGATGCCTGTCATCACAATGCTCCATGGCTTTTGTTATCACAATGCTCCAGGACCAGTTTCATCACAATACTCCATCCCCCTTGTCATCACAGTGCACAATGAAATCTTTCATTACAATGCTCCATGACACTTGTCATCACAATGCTCCATGGCCTTTATCGTCACAATGCTCCCAGGCACTTTTCATCACGATATTCCATGAAAACTTTCATCACATTGCTCCATGACCATTGTCATCACAATAGTCCATACCCATGTCAACACAATGCTGCATAATCCCTGTCATCCCAATTCTCCATGACTGCTGTCATCACAATAATCCAGGACAATTTTCATAACAATGCTTCATGCCCCCAGTCATCACAGCGCTCCATGATACCTTCCATCACAATTCCTAGATGATCAATGTCATCACAATGCCCCATGACACCTGTTATCACAATTCGCTATGACCCTTGTCATCACAATACTCGATGAACCGTGTCATCACAGTGTTCCAGGACACATGTCATCACAATGATCCATTAATATTTTCATCACAATGCTCCAATACACCTGTCATCACAATGCTCCATGTCCCTTCTTATCATATTGCTCCATGATCTCTTTCATCACAATGCTCCATGACCACTGTCATCACCATACCTCAAGACGCCTGTCATCTCAGTGCTCCATGGCCCCTTTCATCACAAGGCTCCATGAACCCAGTCATCACAATGTTCCCTGCCCTCTTCGTCACAATGCTCCATGGGCCCTGTCATCACAATGCTCCATGCCCTTGTCATCAAAATTCTCCAGAACTCTTGTCATCATAATGTTCCATGCCAATGTCATCAAAATGTCCCATGACACTTGTCATCACAATGCTCCATGGCCTTTGTCATCACAATGTTCCATGGCCCCTGTCATCACAGTGCTCCTTGATACCTTTCATCACAATTGTACATGACCACTGTCATCACAATGCCCCATTTCAGATGTCATCACAATTCGCCATGGTCCTTGTCATAACAATGCTCCATGAACCGTGTCATCACAAGGTTTCAGGACACTTGTCATCACAATGATCCATGATCACTTTCATCACAATGCTCCATGAACCCTGTCATCTCAATGGTCCATAGCCTTTGTATTCACAATGCTCCATGGCCCCTCTAATCACAGTGCTCCATGACCCCTTTCATCACAATGCTCCAAGACCGCTGTCATCACAATGCCCCATGACGCCTGCCACCACCAATCTCCAAGGGCTCCCTTACCAAAAAGCTCCATGATCCCTGTCAGTACAATGTTCCATGACACTTTTCATCACAATGCTCCATGACCCCTGTCATCACAAAGTTCTCTGCCCATATCAACACAATGCTACTTGTCACCTTTCATCACAATGCTCCATGCCCTTTCATCACAATGCTCCAGATTTCTTGTCATCACAATGTTCCTTGACCGTGTCATCACAATGCTCCATGACCCGTGTCATCACAAAGCTCCATGACCCCTGGCATCACAATGATCCATGATTCCTTTCCTCAGAGTGCTCCAGTACCCTTTTCATCACAATGCTCCATGCCATTGTCAGCACAATTCTCCTTGGACCCTGTCATCAAAATGCTCCATCCCCTTTTCATCACAATGCTCCAGATATCCTATCATTTCAATGCTCCATGCCCGTGTCAACACAATGCTCCATGACCCCTGTCATCAAAATGCTTGATGAAACTTGTTATCAGAATGTTCCATGACCCCTGTCATCAAAATGATCCCTGACCGTTGTCATCGCAATGCTGCATGATAACTTTCATCCCAATTCTCTGTGACCGCTGTCATCACAATGCTCCAGGACAACTTCCATCACAATGCTCCATGACCCCTGTCATCACAACGTTCCATGAAAGTTGTCATCAAAATGCTCCATGACCCCGGTCACCACAAGGTTCCCTGCCCTTGTCATCACAATTGTTCATGGCCTGGTCATCACAATGTTCCATGGCCTCTGTCATCACCATGCTCCATGGTCTTTCTCATCACAATGCTCTATGACCCCTGTCATCACAATGCTTCATGACCATTGTCATCACAATGCTCCCAGGCCCCTGTCATCACAATGCCTCATGGTCTTTGTAATCACAATGCTCAATGACCAATGTCATCACAGTGCTCCATGCCGTTGTCATCACAATGCTCCATCGTCCCTGTAATCACAATGCTCCATACCCTTGTCATCACAATGCTCCAGAACACTTGTCATCATAATGCTCCATTCCCGTGTCATCACATTGCTGAATGACACTTGTCATCACAATGTTCCTTGGCCTTTGTCATCACAGTGCTCCATGATACCTTTAATCAAAATTCTACATGACCACTCTCATCACAATGCAAGATGACCAATGTCATCACAATGCCCCATGACACGTGTCATCACAATTCGCCTTGGCCCTTGTCATCTCAATGCTGTATGAAACGTGTCATCAGTAGCTCCCAAGACCCTTGTCATCACAATGCTCCATGAACTCTGTTATCTCAATGTTCCATGGCCTTTGTATTCACAATGCTCCATTGTCCCGATAATCGCGTTGCTCCATGAACACTTTCATCACAATGCTCCTTGACCACTGTCACCATAATGCCCCATGACGTCTCTCATCACTGTGCTCCAAGGCCACTCTCATCAAAATGCTCCATGATCTGTGTCAGCACAATATTGCATGACACTTGTCATCACAATGCTCCATGATCCCTCTAATCACAATGATCCCTGCCAATTTCATCACAATGACCCAAGTCTCCTGTAATCACAATGCTCCATGCCCTTGTCATCACAATGCTCCAGGTCTGTTGTCATCACCATGCTTCATGCCCGTGTCATCACAATGCTCCATGAATCTTGTCCTCACAATGCTCCATGGCCCATGTCATCACAATGCTCCATGACCCCTCTCATCACAATGATCTATGGCCTTTGTCATCACAATGCTCTGTGACCCCCGTCAACACAATGCCTGATGACCCCTGTCATCAAAATGCTAAATGGCACTTGTCATCACAATGCTCTATGATGCCTGTCATCACTATTCTCCATGTCACTTGTTATCACAAGGCTCCATGGCCCCTGTACTCCCAGTACTCCATGACCCCTTTCATCACAATGCCCAATGTCACCTCTGATCACAATTCTCAATGGCATTTGTCATCACGATGCTCCATGACACCTGTCATCACAATGCTCCATGAGACTTGTCATCACAATGCTCCATGGCCCCTCTCATTACTGTGCTCCATAATAACTTTAATCACATTTCTAGATGACCACTGCCATCACAATGCCCCATGACATTGTCATCACAATTCGCCATGACCATTGTCATCACAATGCTCCATGAACCATGTCATCACAGGGTCCCAGGACACTTGGCATCACAATGATCCATTACCACTTTCATCACAATGCTCCATGACCACTGTCATCTCAATGCTCCATGGCCTTTGTATTCACAATGCTCCATGGCCCCTGTAATCACAGTGCTCCATAACACCTTTCATCATAATGCTCCATGACCACTGCCATCTCAATGCCTCATGACGCCTGTCATCACAATTCTCCAAGGCCCCTCTCATCACAGTGCTCCATGACACTTGTCATCCCATTGCTCCATAACACCTGTCATCACAGTGTTCCCTGCCCATGTCATCAAAATGCTCCATGTCCCCTATAATCACAATGCTCCATGCCTTTTTCCTCACAAAGCTCCAGAATTTTGTCATCACAATGTTCCATGACCGTGGCATCCCAATGCTCCATGGCCCTTGTCATCACAATGCTCCAGAATTCTTGTCATCACAATGTTCCATGAACGTGTCATCACAATGCTACATGACCCTGGTCATCACAGTTCTCCATGACCTTTGTCATCACAATGCTCTATGTCACTTTTCATCACAATTCTCAATGACCACTTTAATCACTATGCTCGCTGACCATTTTCATCACATTTCTCTATTGTCATTACAATTCCCCATGGCCCCTTTCTTCACAATTCTCCATGATGCCTGTCATCACAATGCTCCATGGCTTTTGTTATCACAATGCTCCAGGACCAGTTTCATCACAATACTCCATCCCCCTTGTCATCACAGTGCACAATGAAATCTTTCATTACAATGCTCCATGACACTTGTCATCACAATGCTCCATGGCCCCTCTAATCACAGTGCTCCATGACCCCTTTCATCACAATGCTCCAAGACCGCTGTCATCACAATGCCCCATGACGCCTGCCACCACCAATCTCCGAGGGATCCCTTACCAAAAAGCTCCATGATCCCTGTCAGTACAATGTTCCATGACACTTTTCATCACAATGCTCCATGACCCCTGTCATCACAAAGTTCTCTGCCCATATCAACACAATGCTACTTGTCACCTTTCATCACAATGCTCCATGCCCTTTCATCACAATGCTCCAGATTTCTTGTCATCACAATGTTCCTTGACCGTGTCATCACAATGCTCCATGACCCGTGTCATCACAAAGCTCCATGACCCCTGGCATCACAATGATCCATGATTCCTTTCCTCAGAGTGCTCCAGTACCCTTTTCATCACAATGCTCCATGCCATTGTCAGCACAATTCTCCTTGGACCCTGTCATCAAAATGCTCCATCCCCTTTTCATCACAATGCTCCAGATATCCTATCATTTCAATGCTCCATGCCCGTGTCAACACAATGCTCCATGACCCCTGTCATCAAAATGCTTGATGAAACTTGTTATCAGAATGTTCCATGACCCCTGTCATCAAAATGATCCCTGACCGTTGTCATCGCAATGCTGCATGATACCTTTCATCCCAATTCTCTGTGACCGCTGTCATCACAATGCTCCAGGACAACTTCCATCACAATGCTCCATGACCCCTGTCATCACAACGTTCCATGAAAGTTGTCATCAAAATGCTCCATGACCCCGGTCACCACAAGGTTCCCTGCCCTTGTCATCACAATTGTTCATGGCCTCGTCATCACAATGTTCCATGGCCTCTGTCATCACCATGCTCCAAGGTCTTTCTCATCACAATGCTCTATGACCCCTGTCATCACAATGCTTCATGACCATTGTCATCACAATGCTCCCAGGCCCCTGTCATCACAATGCCTCATGGTCTTTGTAATCACAATGCTCAATGACCAATGTCATCACAGTGCTCCATGCCGTTGTCATCACAATGCTCCATCGTCCCTGTAATCACAATGCTCCATACCCTTGTCATCACAATGCTCCAGAACACTTGTCATCATAATGCTCCATTCCCGTGTCATCACATTGCTGAATGACACTTGTCATCACAATGTTCCTTGGCCTTTGTCATCACAGTGCTCCATGATACCTTTAATCAAAATTCTACATGACCACTCTCATCACAATGCAAGATGACCAATGTCATCACAATGCCCCATGACACGTGTCATCACAATTCGCCTTGGCCCTTGTCATCTCAATGCTGTATGAAACGTGTCATCAGTAGCTCCCAAGACCCTTGTCATCACAATGCTGCATGAACTCTGTTATCTCAATGTTCCATGGCCTTTGTATTCACAATGCTCCATTGTCCCGATAATCGCGTTGCTCCATGAACACTTTCATCATAATGCTCCTTGAGCACTGTCACCATAATGCCTCATGACGTCTCTCATCACTGTGCTCCAAGGCCACTCTCATCAAAATGCTCCATGATCTGTGTCAGCACAATATTGCATGACACTTGTCATCACAATGCTCCATGATCCCTCTAATCACAATGATCCCTGCCAATTTCATCACAATGACCCAAGTCTCCTGTAATCACAATGCTCCATGCCCTTGTCATCACAATGCTCCAGGTCTGTTGTCATCACCATGCTTCATGCCCGTGTCATCACAATGCTCCATGAATCTTGTCCTCACAATGCTCCATGGCCCATGTCATCACAATGCTCCATGACCCCTCTCATCACAATGATCTATGGCCTTTGTCATCACAATGCTCCGTGACCCCCGTCAACACAATGCCTGATGACCCCTGTCATCAAAATGCTAAATGGCACTTGTCATCACAATGCTCTATGATGCCTGTCATTATTATTCTCCATGTCACTTGTTATCACAAGGCTCCATGGCCCCTGTACTCCCAGTACTCCATGACCCCTTTCATCACAATGCCCAATGTCACCTCTGATCACAATTCTCAATGGCATTTGTCATCACGATGCTCCATGACACCTGTCATCACAATGCTCCATGAGACTTGTCATCACAATGCTCCATGGCCCCTCTCATTACTGTGCTCCATAATAACTTTAATCACATTTCTAGATGACCACTGCCATCACAATGCCCCATGACATTGTCATCACAATTCGCCATGACCATTGTCATCACAATGCTCCATGAACCATGTCATCACAGGGTCCCAGGACACTTGGCATCACAATGATCCATTACCACTTTCATCACAATGCTCCATGACCACTGTCATCTCAATGCTCCATGGCCTTTGTATTCACAATGCTCCATGGCTCCTGTAATCACAGTGCTCCATAACACCTTTCATCATAATGCTCCATGACCACTGCCATCTCAATGCCTCATGACGCCTGTCATCACAATTCTCCAAGGCCCCTCTCATCACAGTGCTCCATGACACTTGTCATCCCATTGCTCCATAACACCTGTCATCACAGTGTTCCCTGCCCATGTCATCAAAATGCTCCATGTCCCCTATAATCACAATGCTCCATGCCTTTTTCCTCACAAAGCTCCAGAATTTTGTCATCACAATGTTCCATGACCGTGGCATCCCAATGCTCCATGGCCCTTGTCATCACAATGCTCCAGAATTCTTGTCATCACAATGTTCCATGAACGTGTCATCACAATGCTACATGACCCTGGTCATCACAGTTCTCCATGACCTTTGTCATCACAATGCTCTATGTCACTTTTCATCACAATTCTCAATGACCACTTTAATCACTATGCTCGCTGACCATTTTCATCACATTTCTCTATTGTCATTACAATTCCCCATGGCCCCTTTCTTCACAATTCTCCATGATGCCTGTCATCACAATGCTCCATGGCTTTTGTTATCACAATGCTCCAGGACCAGTTTCATCACAATACTCCATCCCCCTTGTCATCACAGTGCACAATGAAAGCTTTCATTACAATGCTCCATGACACTTGTCATCACAATGCTCCATGGCCTTTATCGTCACAATGCTCCCAGGCACTTTTCATCACGATATTCCATGAAAACTTTCATCATATTGCTCCATGACCATTGTCATCACAATAGTCCATACCCATGTCAACACAATGCTGCATAATCCCTGTCATCCCAATTCTCCATGACTGCTGTCATCACAATAATCCAGGACAATTTTCATAACAATGCTTCATGCCCCCAGTCATCACAGTGCTCCATGATACCTTTCATCACAATTCCTAGATGATCAATGTCATCACAATGCCCCATGACACCTGTTATCACAATTCGCTATGACCCTTGTCATCACACTACTCGATGAACCGTGTCATCACAGTGTTCCAGGACACATGTCATCACAATGATCCATTAATATTTTCATCACAATGCTCCAATACACGTGTCATCACAATGCTCCATGTCCCCTCTTATCATATTGCTCCATGATCTCTTTCATCACAATGCTCCATGACCACTGTCATCACCATACCTCAAGACGCCTGTCATCTCAATGCTCCATGGCCCCTTTCATCACAGTGCTCCATGAACCCAGTCATCACAATGTTCCCTGCCCTCTTCGTCACAATGCTCCATGGGCCCTGTCATCACAATGCTCCATGCCCTGGTCATCAAAATTCTCCAGAACTCTTGTCATCATAATGTTCCATGCCAATGTCATCAAAATGTCCCATGACACTTGTCATCACAATGCTCCATGGCCTTTGTCATCACAATGTTCCATGGCCCCTGTCATCACAGTGCTCCTTGATACCTTTCATCACAATTCTACATGACCACTGTCATCACAATGCCCCATTTCAGATGTCATCACAATTCGCCATGGTCCTTGTCATAACAATGCTCCATGAACCGTGTCATCACAAGGTTTCAGGACACTTGTCATCACAATGATCCATGATCACTTTCATCACAATGCTCCATGAACCCTGTCATCTCAATGCTCCATAGCCTTTGTATTCACAATGCTCCATGGACCCTGTAATCACAGTGCTCCATGACCCCTTTCATCACAATGCCCAAGACCGCTGTCATCACAATGCCGAATGACGCCTGCCACCACCAATCTCCAAGGGCTCCCTTACCAAAAAGCTCCATGATCCCTGTCAGTACAATGTTCCATGACACTTTTCATCACAATGCTCCATGACCCTTGTCATCACAAAGCTCCATGACCCCTGTCATCACAATGATCCATGATTCCCTTCCTCACAGTGCTCCAGTACCCTTTTCATCACAATGCTCCATGCCATTGTCAGCACAATTCTCCTTGGACCGTGTCATCAAAATGCTCCATCCCCTTTTCATCACAATGCTCCAGATATCCTATCATTACAATGCTCCATGCTCGTGTCAACACAATGCTCCATGACCCCTGTCATCAAAATGCTTTATGAACCTTGTTATCAGAATGTTCCATGACCCCTGTCATCAAAATGATCCTTGACCGTTGTCATCACAATGCTGCATGATACCTTTCATCCCAATTCTCTGTGACCGCTGTCATCACAATGCTCCAGGACAACTTTCATCACAATGCTCCATGACCCCTGTCATCACAACGTTCCATGAAAGTTGTCATCAAAATGCTCCATGACCTCGGTCACCACAAGGTTCCCTGCCCTTGTCATCACAATGGTACATGGCCTGGTCATCACAATGTTCCATGGCCTCTGTCATCACCATGCTCCATGGTCTTTCTCATCACAATGCTCTATGACCCCTGTCATCACAATGCTTGATGACCATTGTCATCACAATGCTCCAAGGCCCCTGTCATCACAATGCCTCATGGTCTTTGTAATCACAATGCTCAATGACCAATGTCATCACAGTGCTCCATGCCGTTGTCATCACAATGCTCCATGGTCCCTGTAATCACAATGCTCCATACTCTTGTCATCACAATGTTCCTTGGCCTTTGTCATCACAGTGCTCCATGATACCTTTAATCAAAATTCTACATGACCACTCTCATCACAATGCAAGATGATCAATGTCATCACAATGCCCCATGACATTGTCATCACAATTCGCCATGACCATTGTCATCACAATGCTCCATGAACCATGTCATCACAGGGTCCCAGGACACTTGGCATCACAATGATCCATTACCACTTTCATCACAATGCTCCATGACCACTGTCATCTCAATGCTCCATGGCCTTTGTATTCACAATGCTCCATGGCCCCTGTAATCACAGTGCTCCATAACACCTTTCATCATAATGCTCCATGACCACTGCCATCTCAATGCCTCATGACGCCTGTCATCACAATTCTCCAAGGCCCCTCTCATCACAGTGCTCCATGACACTTGTCATCCCATTGCTCCATAACACCTGTCATCACAGTGTTCCCTGCCCATGTCATCAAAATGCTCCATGTCCCCTATAATCACAATGCTCCATGCCTTTTTCCTCACAAAGCTCCAGAATTTTGTCATCACAATGTTCCATGACCGTGGCATCCCAATGCTCCATGGCCCTTGTCATCACAATGCTCCAGAATTCTTCTCATCACAATGTTCCATGAACGTGTCATCACAATGCTACATGACCCTGGTCATCACAGTTCTCCATGACCTTTGTCATCACAATGCTCTATGTCACTTTTCATCACAATTCTCAATGACCACTTTAATCACTATGCTCGCTGACCATTTTCATCACATTTCTCTATTGTCATTACAATTCCCCATGGCCCCTTTCTTCACAATTCTCCATGATGCCTGTCATCACAATGCTCCATGGCTTTTGTTATCACAATGTTCCAGGACCAGTTTCATCACAATACTCCACCCCCCTTGTCATCACAGTGCACAATGAAAGCTTTCATTACAATGCTCCATGACACTTGTCATCACAATGCTCCATGGCCTTTATCGTCACAATGCTCCCAGGCACTTTTCATCACGATATTCCATGAAAACTTTCATCACATTGCTCCATGACCATTGTCATCACAATAGTCCATACCCATGTCAACACAATGCTGCATAATCCCTGTCATCCCAATTCTCCATGACTGCTGTCATCCCAATAATCCAGGACAATTTTCATAACAATGCTTCATGCCCCCAGTCATCACAGTGCTCCATGATACCTTCCGTCACAATTCCTAGATGATCAATGTCATCACAATGCCCCATGACACCTGTTATCACAATTCGCTATGACCCTTGTCATCACAATACTCGATGAACCGTGTCATCACAGTGTTCCAGGACACATGTCATCACAATGATCCATTAATATTTTCATCACAATGCTCCAATACACCTGTCATCACAATGCTCCATGTCCCCTCTTATCATATTGCTCCATGATCTCTTTCATCACAATGCTCCATGACCACTGTCATCACCATACCTCAAGACGCCTGTCATCTCAGTGCTCCATGGCCCCTTTCATCACAAGGCTCCATGAACCCAGTCATCACAATGTTCCCTGCCCTCTTCGTCACAATGCTCCATGGGCCCTGTCATCACAATGCTCCATGCCCTTGTCATCAAAATTCTCCAGAACTCTTGTCATCATAATGTTCCATGCCAATGTCATCAAAATGTCCCATGACACTTGTCATCACAATGCTCCATGGCCTTTGTCATCACAATGTTCCATGGCCCCTGTCATCACAGTGCTCCTTGATACCTTTCATCACAATTCTACATGACCACTGTCATCACAATGCCCCATTTCAGATGTCATCACAATTCGCCATGGTCCTTGTCATAACAATGCTCCATGAACCGTGTCATCACAAGGTTTCAGGACACTTGTCATCACAATGATCCATGATCAGTTTCATCACAATGCTCCATGAACCCTGTCATCTCAATGCTCCATAGCCTTTGTATTCACAATGCTCCATGGCCCCTGTAATCACAGTGCTCCGTGACCCCTTTCATCACAATGCTCCAAGACCGCTGTCATCACAATGCCCCATGACGCCTGCCACCACCAATCTCCAAGGGCTCCCTTACCAAAAAGCTCCATGATCCCTGTCAGTACAATGTTCCATGACACTTTTCATCACAATGCTCCATGACCCCTGTCATCACAAAGTTCTCTGCCCATATCATCACAATGCTACTTCTCACCTTTCATCACAATGCTCCATGCCCTTTCATCACAATGCTCCAGATTTCTTGTCATCACAATGTTCCTTGACCGTGTCATCACAATGCTCCATGACCCGTGTCATCACAAAGCTCCATGACCCCTGGCATCACAATGATCCATGATTCCTTTCCTCAGAGTGCTCCAGTACCCTTTTCATCACAATGCTCCATGCCATTGTCAGCACAATTCTCCTTGGACCCTGTCATCAAAATGCTCCATCCCCTTCTCATCACAATGCTCCAGATATCCTATCATTTCAATGCTCCATGCCCGTGTCAACACAATGCTCCATGACCCCTGTCATCAAAATGCTTGATGAAACTTGTTATCAGAATGTTCCATGACCCCTGTCATCAAAATGATCCCTGACCGTTGTCATCGCAATGCTGCATGATACCTTTCATCCCAATTCTCTGTGACCGCTGTCATCACAATGCTCCAGGACAACTTTCATCACAATGCTCCATGACCCCTGTCATCACAACGTTCCATGAAAGTTGTCATCAAAATGCTCCATGACCCCGGTCACCACAAGGTTCCCTGCCCTTGTCATCACAATGGTACATGGCCTGGTCATCACAATGTTCCATGGCCTCTGTCATCACCATGCTCCATGGTCTTTCTCATCACAATGCTCTATGACCCCTGTCATCACAATGCTTCATGACCATTGTCATCACAATGCTCCCAGGCCCCTGTCATCACAATGCCTCATGGTCTTTGTAATCACAATGCTCAATGACCAATGTCATCACAGTGCTCCATGCCGTTGTCATCACAATGCTCCATGGTCCCTGTAATCACAATGCTCCATACCCTTGTCATCACAATGCTCCAGAACACTTGTCATCATAATGCTCCATTCCCGTGTCATCACATTGCTGAATGACACTTGTCATCACAATGTTCCTTGGCCTTTGTCATCACAGTGCTCCATGATACCTTTAATCAAAATTCTACATGACCACTCTCATCACAATGCAAGATGACCAATGTCATCACAATGCCCCATGACACGTGTCATCACAATTCGCCTTGGCCCTTGTCATCTCAATGCTGTATGAAACGTGTCATCAGTAGCTCCCAAGACCCTTGTCATCACAATGCTGCATGAACTCTGTTATCTCAATGTTCCATGGCCTTTGTATTCACAATGCTCCATTGTCCCGATAATCGCGTTGCTCCATGAACACTTTCATCACAATGCTCCTTGACCACTGTCACCATAATGCCCCATGACGTCTCTCATCACTGTGCTCCAAGGCCACTCTCATCAAAATGCTCCATGATCTGTGTCAGCACAATATTGCATGACACTTGTCATCACAATGCTCCATGATCCCTCTAATCACAATGATCCCTGCCAATTTCATCACAATGACCCAAGTCTCCTGTAATCACAATGCTCCATGCCCTTGTCATCACAATGCTCCAGGTCTGTTGTCATCACCATGCTTCATGCCCGTGTCATCACAATGCTCCATGAATCTTGTCCTCACAATGCTCCATGGCCCATGTCATCACAATGCTCCATGACCCCTCTCATCACAATGATCTATGGCCTTTGTCATCACAATGCTCCGTGACCCCCGTCAACACAATGCCTGATGACCCCTGTCATCAAAATGCTAAATGGCACTTGTCATCACAATGCTCTATGATGCCTGTCATTATTATTCTCCATGTCACTTGTTATCACAAGGCTCCATGGCCCCTGTACTCCCAGTACTCCATGACCCCTTTCATCACAATGCCCAATGTCACCTCTGATCACAATTCTCAATGGCATTTGTCATCACGATGCTCCATGACACCTGTCATCACAATGCTCCATGAGACTTGTCATCACAATGCTCCATGGCCCCTCTCATTACTGTGCTCCATAATAACTTTAATCACATTTCTAGATGACCACTGCCATCACAATGCCCCATGACATTGTCATCACAATTCGCCATGACCATTGTCATCACAATGCTCCATGAACCATGTCATCACAGGGTCCCAGGACACTTGGCATCACAATGATCCATTACCACTTTCATCACAATGCTCCATGACCACTGTCATCTCAATGCTCCATGGCCTTTGTATTCACAATGCTCCATGGCTCCTGTAATCACAGTGCTCCATAACACCTTTCATCATAATGCTCCATGACCACTGCCATCTCAATGCCTCATGACGCCTGTCATCACAATTCTCCAAGGCCCCTCTCATCACAGTGCTCCATGACACTTGTCATCCCATTGCTCCATAACACCTGTCATCACAGTGTTCCCTGCCCATGTCATCAAAATGCTCCATGTCCCCTATAATCACAATGCTCCATGCCTTTTTCCTCACAAAGCTCCAGAATTTTGTCATCACAATGTTCCATGACCGTGGCATCCCAATGCTCCATGGCCCTTGTCATCACAATGCTCCAGAATTCTTGTCATCACAATGTTCCATGAACGTGTCATCACAATGCTACATGACCCTGGTCATCACAGTTCTCCATGACCTTTGTCATCACAATGCTCTATGTCACTTTTCATCACAATTCTCAATGACCACTTTAATCACTATGCTCGCTGACCATTTTCATCACATTTCTCTATTGTCATTACAATTCCCCATGGCCCCTTTCTTCACAATTCTCCATGATGCCTGTCATCACAATGCTCCATGGCTTTTGTTATCACAATGCTCCAGGACCAGTTTCATCACAATACTCCATCCCCCTTGTCATCACAGTGCACAATGAAAGCTTTCATTACAATGCTCCATGACACTTGTCATCACAATGCTCCATGGCCTTTATCGTCACAATGCTCCCAGGCACTTTTCATCACGATATTCCATGAAAACTTTCATCATATTGCTCCATGACCATTGTCATCACAATAGTCCATACCCATGTCAACACAATGCTGCATAATCCCTGTCATCCCAATTCTCCATGACTGCTGTCATCACAATAATCCAGGACAATTTTCATAACAATGCTTCATGCCCCCAGTCATCACAGTGCTCCATGATACCTTTCATCACAATTCCTAGATGATCAATGTCATCACAATGCCCCATGACACCTGTTATCACAATTCGCTATGACCCTTGTCATCACACTACTCGATGAACCGTGTCATCACAGTGTTCCAGGACACATGTCATCACAATGATCCATTAATATTTTCATCACAATGCTCCAATACACGTGTCATCACAATGCTCCATGTCCCCTCTTATCATATTGCTCCATGATCTCTTTCATCACAATGCTCCATGACCACTGTCATCACCATACCTCAAGACGCCTCTCATCTCAATGCTCCATGGCCCCTTTCATCACAGTGCTCCATGAACCCAGTCATCACAATGTTCCCTGCCCTCTTCGTCACAATGCTCCATGGGCCCTGTCATCACAATGCTCCATGCCCTGGTCATCAAAATTCTCCAGAACTCTTGTCATCATAATGTTCCATGCCAATGTCATCAAAATGTCCCATGACACTTGTCATCACAATGCTCCATGGCCTTTGTCATCACAATGTTCCATGGCCCCTGTCATCACAGTGCTCCTTGATACCTTTCATCACAATTCTACATGACCACTGTCATCACAATGCCCCATTTCAGATGTCATCACAATTCGCCATGGTCCTTGTCATAACAATGCTCCATGAACCGTGTCATCACAAGGTTTCAGGACACTTGTCATCACAATGATCCATGATCACTTTCATCACAATGCTCCATGAACCCTGTCATCTCAATGCTCCATAGCCTTTGTATTCACAATGCTCCATGGACCCTGTAATCACAGTGCTCCATGACCCCTTTCATCACAATGCCCAAGACCGCTGTCATCACAATGCCGAATGACGCCTGCCACCACCAATCTCCAAGGGCTCCCTTACCAAAAAGCTCCATGATCCCTGTCAGTACAATGTTCCATGACACTTTTCATCACAATGCTCCATGACCCTTGTCATCACAAAGCTCCATGACCCCTGTCATCACAATGATCCATGATTCCCTTCCTCACAGTGCTCCAGTACCCTTTTCATCACAATGCTCCATGCCATTGTCAGCACAATTCTCCTTGGACCCTGTCATCAAAATGCTCCATCCCCTTTTCATCACAATGCTCCAGATATCCTATCATTACAATGCTCCATGCTCGTGTCAACACAATGCTCCATGACCCCTGTCATCAAAATGCTTTATGAACCTTGTTATCAGAATGTTCCATGACCCCTGTCATCAAAATGATCCTTGACCGTTGTCATCACAATGCTGCATGATACCTTTCATCCCAATTCTCTGTGACCGCTGTCATCACAATGCTCCAGGACAACTTTCATCACAATGCTCCATGACCCCTGTCATCACAACGTTCCATGAAAGTTGTCATCAAAATGCTCCATGACCTCGGTCACCACAAGGTTCCCTGCCCTTGTCATCACAATGGTACATGGCCTGGTCATCACAATGTTCCATGGCCTCTGTCATCACCATGCTCCATGGTCTTTCTCATCACAATGCTCTATGACCCCTGTCATCACAATGCTTGATGACCATTGTCATCACAATGCTCCAAGGCCCCTGTCATCACAATGCCTCATGGTCTTTGTAATCACAATGCTCAATGACCAATGTCATCACAGTGCTCCATGCCGTTGTCATCACAATGCTCCATGGTCCCTGTAATCACAATGCTCCATACTCTTGTCATCACAATGTTCCTTGGCCTTTGTCATCACAGTGCTCCATGATACCTTTAATCAAAATTCTACATGACCACTCTCATCACAATGCAAGATGATCAATGTCATCACAATGCCCCATGACATTGTCATCACAATTCGCCATGACCATTGTCATCACAATGCTCCATGAACCATGTCATCACAGGGTCCCAGGACACTTGGCATCACAATGATCCATTACCACTTTCATCACAATGCTCCATGACCACTGTCATCTCAATGCTCCATGGCCTTTGTATTCACAATGCTCCATGGCCCCTGTAATCACAGTGCTCCATAACACCTTTCATCATAATGCTCCATGACCACTGCCATCTCAATGCCTCATGACGCCTGTCATCACAATTCTCCAAGGCCCCTCTCATCACAGTGCTCCATGACACTTGTCATCCCATTGCTCCATAACACCTGTCATCACAGTGTTCCCTGCCCATGTCATCAAAATGCTCCATGTCCCCTATAATCACAATGCTCCATGCCTTTTTCCTCACAAAGCTCCAGAATTTTGTCATCACAATGTTCCATGACCGTGGCATCCCAATGCTCCATGGCCCTTGTCATCACAATGCTCCAGAATTCTTCTCATCACAATGTTCCATGAACGTGTCATCACAATGCTACATGACCCTGGTCATCACAGTTCTCCATGACCTTTGTCATCACAATGCTCTATGTCACTTTTCATCACAATTCTCAATGACCACTTTAATCACTATGCTCGCTGACCATTTTCATCACATTTCTCTATTGTCATTACAATTCCCCATGGCCCCTTTCTTCACAATTCTCCATGATGCCTGTCATCACAATGCTCCATGGCTTTTGTTATCACAATGTTCCAGGACCAGTTTCATCACAATACTCCACCCCCCTTGTCATCACAGTGCACAATGAAAGCTTTCATTACAATGCTCCATGACACTTGTCATCACAATGCTCCATGGCCTTTATCGTCACAATGCTCCCAGGCACTTTTCATCACGATATTCCATGAAAACTTTCATCACATTGCTCCATGACCATTGTCATCACAATAGTCCATACCCATGTCAACACAATGCTGCATAATCCCTGTCATCCCAATTCTCCATGACTGCTGTCATCCCAATAATCCAGGACAATTTTCATAACAATGCTTCATGCCCCCAGTCATCACAGTGCTCCATGATACCTTCCGTCACAATTCCTAGATGATCAATGTCATCACAATGCCCCATGACACCTGTTATCACAATTCGCTATGACCCTTGTCATCACAATACTCGATGAACCGTGTCATCACAGTGTTCCAGGACACATGTCATCACAATGATCCATTAATATTTTCATCACAATGCTCCAATACACCTGTCATCACAATGCTCCATGTCCCCTCTTATCATATTGCTCCATGATCTCTTTCATCACAATGCTCCATGACCACTGTCATCACCATACCTCAAGACGCCTGTCATCTCAGTGCTCCATGGCCCCTTTCATCACAAGGCTCCATGAACCCAGTCATCACAATGTTCCCTGCCCTCTTCGTCACAATGCTCCATGGGCCCTCTCATCACAATGCTCCATGCCCTTGTCATCAAAATTCTCCAGAACTCTTGTCATCATAATGTTCCATGCCAATGTCATCAAAATGTCCCATGACACTTGTCATCACAATGCTCCATGGCCTTTGTCATCACAATGTTCCATGGCCCCTGTCATCACAGTGCTCCTTGATACCTTTCATCACAATTCTACATGACCACTGTCATCACAATGCCCCATTTCAGATGTCATCACAATTCGCCATGGTCCTTGTCATAACAATGCTCCATGAACCGTGTCATCACAAGGTTTCAGGACACTTGTCATCACAATGATCCATGATCAGTTTCATCACAATGCTCCATGAACCCTGTCATCTCAATGCTCCATAGCCTTTGTATTCACAATGCTCCATGGCCCCTGTAATCACAGTGCTCCGTGACCCCTTTCATCACAATGCTCCAAGACCGCTGTCATCACAATGCCCCATGACGCCTGCCACCACCAATCTCCAAGGGCTCCCTTACCAAAAAGCTCCATGATCCCTGTCAGTACAATGTTCCATGACACTTTTCATCACAATGCTCCATGACCCCTGTCATCACAAAGTTCTCTGCCCATATCATCACAATGCTACTTCTCACCTTTCATCACAATGCTCCATGCCCTTTCATCACAATGCTCCAGATTTCTTGTCATCACAATGTTCCTTGACCGTGTCATCACAATGCTCCATGACCCGTGTCATCACAAAGCTCCATGACCCCTGGCATCACAATGATCCATGATTCCTTTCCTCAGAGTGCTCCAGTACCCTTTTCATCACAATGCTCCATGCCATTGTCAGCACAATTCTCCTTGGACCCTGTCATCAAAATGCTCCATCCCCTTTTCATCACAATGCTCCAGATATCCTATCATTTCAATGCTCCATGCCCGTGTCAACACAATGCTCCATGACCCCTGTCATCAAAATGCTTGATGAAACTTGTTATCAGAATGTTCCATGACCCCTGTCATCAAAATGATCCCTGACCGTTGTCATCGCAATGCTGCATGATACCTTTCATCCCAATTCTCTGTGACCGCTGTCATCACAATGCTCCAGGACAACTTTCATCACAATGCTCCATGACCCCTGTCATCACAACGTTCCATGAAAGTTGTCATCAAAATGCTCCATGACCCCGGTCACCACAAGGTTCCCTGCCCTTGTCATCACAATGGTACATGGCCTGGTCATCACAATGTTCCATGGCCTCTGTCATCACCATGCTCCATGGTCTTTCTCATCACAATGCTCTATGACCCCTGTCATCACAATGCTTCATGACCATTGTCATCACAATGCTCCCAGGCCCCTGTCATCACAATGCCTCATGGTCTTTGTAATCACAATGCTCAATGACCAATGTCATCACAGTGCTCCATGCCGTTGTCATCACAATGCTCCATGGTCCCTGTAATCACAATGCTCCATACCCTTGTCATCACAATGCTCCAGAACACTTGTCATCATAATGCTCCATTCCCGTGTCATCACATTGCTGAATGACACTTGTCATCACAATGTTCCTTGGCCTTTGTCATCACAGTGCTCCATGATACCTTTAATCAAAATTCTACATGACCACTCTCATCACAATGCAAGATGACCAATGTCATCACAATGCCCCATGACACGTGTCATCACAATTCGCCTTGGCCCTTGTCATCTCAATGCTGTATGAAACGTGTCATCAGTAGCTCCCAAGACCCTTGTCATCACAATGCTGCATGAACTCTGTTATCTCAATGTTCCATGGCCTTTGTATTCACAATGCTCCATTGTCCCGATAATCGCGTTGCTCCATGAACACTTTCATCACAATGCTCCTTGACCACTGTCACCATAATGCCCCATGACGTCTCTCATCACTGTGCTCCAAGGCCACTCTCATCAAAATGCTCCATGATCTGTGTCAGCACAATATTGCATGACACTTGTCATCACAATGCTCCATGATCCCTCTAATCACAATGATCCCTGCCAATTTCATCACAATGACCCAAGTCTCCTGTAATCACAATGCTCCATGCCCTTGTCATCACAATGCTCCAGGTCTGTTGTCATCACCATGCTTCATGCCCGTGTCATCACAATGCTCCATGAATCTTGTCCTCACAATGCTCCATGGCCCATGTCATCACAATGCTCCATGACCCCTCTCATCACAATGATCTATGGCCTTTGTCATCACAATGCTCCGTGACCCCCGTCAACACAATGCCTGATGAGCCCTGTCATCAAAATGCTAAATGGCACTTGTCATCACAATGCTCTATGATGCCTGTCATCACTATTCTCCATGTCACTTGTTATCACAAGGCTCCATGGCCCCTGTACTCCCAGTACTCCATGACCCCTTTCATCACAATGCCCAATGTCACCTCTGATCACAATTCTCAATGGCATTTGTCATCACGATGCTCCGTGACACCTGTCATCACAATGCTCCATGAGACTTGTCATCACAATGCTCCATGGCCCCTCTCATTCCTGTGCTCCATAATAACTTTAATCACATTTCTAGATGACCACTGCCATCACAATGCCCCATGACATTGTCATCACAATTCGCCATGACCATTGTCATCACAATGCTCCATGAACCATGTCATCACAGGGTCCCAGGACACTTGTCCTCACAATGATCCATTACCACTTTCATCACAATGCTCCATGACCACTGTCATCTCAATGCTCCATGGCCTTTGTATTCACAATGCTCCATGGCCCCTGTAATCACAGTGCTCCATAACACCTTTCATCATAATGCTCCATGACCACTGCCATCTCAATGCCTCATGTCGCCTGTCATCACAATTCTCCAAGGCCCCTCTCATCACAGTGCTCCATGACACTTGTCATCCCATTGCTCCATAACACCTGTCATCACAGTGTTCCCTGCCCATGTCATCAAAATGCTCCATGTCCCCTATAATCACAATGCTCCATGCCTTTTTCCTCACAAAGCTCCAGAATTTTGTCATCACAATGTTCCATGACCGTGGCATCACAATGCTCCATGGCCCTTGTCATCACAATGCTCCAGAATTCTTGTCATCACAATGTTCCATGAACGTGTCATCACAATGCTACATGACCCTGGTCATCACAGTTCTCCATGACCTTTGTCATCACAATGCTCTATGTCACTTTTCATCACAATTCTCAATGACCACTTTAATCACTATGCTCGCTGACCATTTTCATCACATTTCTCTATTGTCATTACAATTCCCCATGGCCCCTTTCTTCACAATTCTCCATGATGCCTGTCATCACAATGCTCCATGGCTTTTGTTATCACAATGTTCCAGGACCAGTTTCATCACAATACTCCACCCCCCTTGTCATCACAGTGCACAATGAAAGCTTTCATTACAATGCTCCATGACACTTGTCATCACAATGCTCCATGGCCTTTATCGTCACAATGCTCCCAGGCACTTTTCATCACGATATTCCATGAAAACTTTCATCACATTGCTCCATGACCATTGTCATCACAATAGTCCATACCCATGTCAACACAATGCTGCATAATCCCTGTCATCCCAATTCTCCATGACTGCTGTCATCCCAATAATCCAGGACAATTTTCATAACAATGCTTCATGCCCCCAGTCATCACAGTGCTCCATGATACCTTCCGTCACAATTCCTAGATGATCAATGTCATCACAATGCCCCATGACACCTGTTATCACAATTCGCTATGACCCTTGTCATCACAATACTCGATGAACCGTGTCATCACAGTGTTCCAGGACACATGTCATCACAATGATCCATTAATATTTTCATCACAATGCTCCAATACACCTGTCATCACAATGCTCCATGTCCCCTCTTATCATATTGCTCCATGATCTCTTTCATCACAATGCTCCATGACCACTGTCATCACCATACCTCAAGACGCCTGTCATCTCAGTGCTCCATGGCCCCTTTCATCACAAGGCTCCATGAACCCAGTCATCACAATGTTCCCTGCCCTCTTCGTCACAATGCTCCATGGGCCCTGTCATCACAATGCTCCATGCCCTTGTCATCAAAATTCTCCAGAACTCTTGTCATCATAATGTTCCATGCCAATGTCATCAAAATGTCCCATGACACTTGTCATCACAATGCTCCATGGCCTTTGTCATCACAATGTTCCATGGCCCCTGTCATCACAGTGCTCCTTGATACCTTTCATCACAATTCTACATGACCACTGTCATCACAATGCCCCATTTCAGATGTCATCACAATTCGCCATGGTCCTTGTCATAACAATGCTCCATGAACCGTGTCATCACAAGGTTTCAGGACACTTGTCATCACAATGATCCATGATCAGTTTCATCACAATGCTCCATGAACCCTGTCATCTCAATGCTCCATAGCCTTTGTATTCACAATGCTCCATGGCCCCTGTAATCACAGTGCTCCGTGACCCCTTTCATCACAATGCTCCAAGACCGCTGTCATCACAATGCCCCATGACGCCTGCCAACACCAATCTCCAAGGGCTCCCTTACCAAAAAGCTCCATGATCCCTGTCAGTACAATGTTCCATGACACTTTTCATCACAATGCTCCATGACCCCTGTCATCACAAAGTTCTCTGCCCATATCATCACAATGCTACTTCTCACCTTTCATCACAATGCTCCATGCCCTTTCATCACAATGCTCCAGATTTCTTGTCATCACAATGTTCCTTGACCGTGTCATCACAATGCTCCATGACCCGTGTCATCACAAAGCTCCATGACCCCTGGCATCACAATGATCCATGATTCCTTTCCTCAGAGTGCTCCAGTACCCTTTTCATCACAATGCTCCATGCCATTGTCAGCACAATTCTCCTTGGACCCTGTCATCAAAATGCTCCATCCCCTTTTCATCACAATGCTCCAGATATCCTATCATTTCAATGCTCCATGCCCGTGTCAACACAATGCTCCATGACCCCTGTCATCAAAATGCTTGATGAAACTTGTTATCAGAATGTTCCATGACCCCTGTCATCAAAATGATCCCTGACCGTTGTCATCGCAATGCTGCATGATACCTTTCATCCCAATTCTCTGTGACCGCTGTCATCACAATGCTCCAGGACAACTTTCATCACAATGCTCCATGACCCCTGTCATCACAACGTTCCATGAAAGTTGTCATCAAAATGCTCCATGACCCCGGTCACCACAAGGTTCCCTGCCCTTGTCATCACAATGGTACATGGCCTGGTCATCACAATGTTCCATGGCCTCTGTCATCACCATGCTCCATGGTCTTTCTCATCACAATGCTCTATGAGCCCTGTCATCACAATGCTTCATGACCATTGTCATCACAATGCTCCCAGGCCCCTGTCATCACAATGCCTCATGGTCTTTGTAATCACAATGCTCAATGACCAATGTCATCACAGTGCTCCATGCCGTTGTCATCACAATGCTCCATCGTCCCTGTAATCACAATGCTCCATACCCTTGTCATCACAATGCTCCAGAACACTTGTCATCATAATGCTCCATTCCCGTGTCATCACATTGCTGAATGACACTTGTCATCACAATGTTCCTTGGCCTTTGTCATCACAGTGCTCCATGATACCTTTAATCAAAATTCTACATGACCACTCTCATCACAATGCAAGATGACCAATGTCATCACAATGCCCCATGACACGTGTCATCACAATTCGCCTTGGCCCTTGTCATCTCAATGCTGTCTGAAACGTGTCATCAGTAGCTCCCAAGACCCTTGTCATCACAATGCTCCATGAACTCTGTTATCTCAATGTTCCATGGCCTTTGTATTCACAATGCTCCATTGTCCCGATAATCGCGTTGCTCCATGAACACTTTCATCACAATGCTCCTTGACCACTGTCACCATAATGCCCCATGACGTCTCTCATCACTGTGCTCCAAGGCCACTCTCATCAAAATGCTCCATGATCTGTGTCAGCACAATATTGCATGACACTTGTCATCACAATGCTCCATGATCCCTCTAATCACAATAATCCCTGCCAATTTCATCACAATGACCCAAGTCTCCTGTAATCACAATGCTCCATGCCCTTGTCATCACAATGCTCCAGGTCTGTTGTCATCACCATGCTTCATGCCCGTGTCATCACAATGCTCCATGAATCTTGTCCTCACAATGCTCCATGGCCCATGTCATCACAATGCTCCATGACCCCTCTCATCACAATGATCTATGGCCTTTGTCATCACAATGCTCCGTGACCCCCGTCAACACAATGCCTGATGACCCCTGTCATCAAAATGCTAAATGGCACTTGTCATCACAATGCTCTATGATGCCTGTCATCACTATTCTCCATGTCACTTGTTATCACAAGGCTCCATGGCCCCTGTACTCCCAGTACTCCATGACCCCTTTCATCACAATGCCCAATGTCACCTCTGATCACAATTCTCAATGGCATTTGTCATCACGATGCTCCGTGACACCTGTCATCACAATGCTCCATGAGACTTGTCATCACAATGCTCCATGGCCCCTCTCATTCCTGTGCTCCATAATAACTTTAATCACATTTCTAGATGACCACTGCCATCACAATGCCCCATGACATTGTCATCACAATTCGCCATGACCATTGTCATCACAATGCTCCATGAACCATGTCATCACAGGGTCCCAGGACACTTGTCCTCACAATGATCCATTACCACTTTCATCACAATGCTCCATGACCACTGTCATCTCAATGCTCCATGGCCTTTGTATTCACAATGCTCCATGGCCCCTGTAATCACAGTGCTCCATAACACCTTTCATCATAATGCTCCATGACCACTGCCATCTCAATGCCTCATGTCGCCTGTCATCACAATTCTCCAAGGCCCCTCTCATCACAGTGCTCCATGACACTTGTCATCCCATTGCTCCATAACACCTGTCATCACAGTGTTCCCTGCCCATGTCATCAAAATGCTCCATGTCCCCTATAATCACAATGCTCCATGCCTTTTTCCTCACAAAGCTCCAGAATTTTGTCATCACAATGTTCCATGACCGTGGCATCACAATGCTCCATGGCCCTTGTCATCACAATGCTCCAGAATTCTTGTCATCACAATGTTCCATGAACGTGTCATCACAATGCTACATGACCCTGGTCATCACAGTTCTCCATGACCTTTGTCATCACAATGCTCTATGTCACTTTTCATCACAATTCTCAATGACCACTTTAATCACTATGCTCGCTGACCATTTTCATCACATTTCTCTATTGTCATTACAATTCCCCATGGCCCCTTTCTTCACAATTCTCCATGATGCCTGTCATCACAATGCTCCATGGCTTTTGTTATCACAATGTTCCAGGACCAGTTTCATCACAATACTCCATCCCCCTTGTCATCACAGTGCACAATGAAAGCTTTCATTACAATGCTCCATGACACTTGTCATCACAATGCTCCATGGCCTTTATCGTCACAATGCTCCCAGGCACTTTTCATCACGATATTCCATGAAAACTTTCATCACATTGCTCCATGACCATTGTCATCACAATAGTCCATACCCATGTCAACACAATGCTGCATAATCCCTGTCATCCCAATTCTCCATGACTGCTGTCATCACAATAATCCAGGACAATTTTCATAACAATGCTTCATGCCCCCAGTCATCACAGTGCTCCATGATACCTTCCATCACAATTCCTAGATGATCAATGTCATCACAATGCCCCATGACACCTGTTATCACAATTCGCTATGACCCTTGTCATCACAATACTCGATGAACCGTGTCATCACAGTGTTCCAGGACACATGTCATCACAATGATCCATTAATATTTTCATCACAATGCTCCAATACACCTGTCATCACAATGCTCCATGTCCCCTCTTATCATATTGCTCCATGATCTCTTTCATCACAATGCTCCATGACCATTGTCATCACCATACCTCAAGACGCCTGTCATCTCAGTGCTCCATGGCCCCTTTCATCACAAGGCTCCATGAACCCAGTCATCACAATGTTCCCTGCCCTCTTCGTCACAATGCTCCATGGGCCCTGTCATCACAATGCTCCATGCCCTTGTCATCAAAATTCTCCAGAACTCTTGTCATCATAATGTTCCATGCCAATGTCATCAAAATGTCCCATGACACTTGTCTTCACAATGCTCCATGGCCTTTGTCATCAAAATGTTCCATGGCCCCTGTCACCACAGTGCTCCTTGATACCTTTCATCACAATTCTACGTGACCACTGTCATCACAATGCCCCATTTCAGATGTCATCACAATTCGCCATGGTCCTTGTCATAACAATGCTCCATGAACCGTGTCATCACAAGGATTCAGGACACTTGTCATCACAATGATCCATGATCACTTTCATCACAATGCTCCATGAACCCTGTAATCTCAATGCTCCATAGCCTTTGTATTCACAATGCTCCATGGCCCCTGTAATCACAGTGCTCCATGACCCCTTTCATCACAATGCTCCAAGACCGCTGTCATCACAATGCCCCATGACGCCTGCCACCACCAATCTCCAAGGGCTCCCTTACCAAAAAGCTCCATGATCCCTGTCAGTACAATGTTCCATGACACTTTTCATCACAATGCTCCATCACCCCTGTCATCACAAAATTCTCTGCCCATATCATCACAATGCTACCTGTCACCTTTCATCACAATGCTCCGTGCCATTGTCAGCACAATGCTCCTTGGACCCTGTCATCAAAATTCTCCATCCCCTTTTCATCACAATTCTCCAGATATTCTATCATTACCATGCTCCATGCCCGTGTCAACACAATGCTCCATGACCCCTGTCATCAAAATGCTTGATGAAACTTGTTATCAGAATATTCCATGACCCCTGTCATTAAAATGATCCCTGACCGTTGTCATCACAATGCTGCATGATACGTTTCATCCCAATTCTCTGTGACCGCTGTCATCACAATGCTCCATGACCCCTGTCATCACAACGTTCCATGAAAGTTGTCATCAAAATGCTCCATGACCCCGGTCACCACAAGGTTCCCTGCCCTTGTCATCACAATGGTACATGGCCTGGTCATCACAATGTTCCATGGCCTCTGTCATCACCATGCTCCATGGTCTTTCTCATCACAATGCTCTATGACCCCTGTCATCACAATGCTTGATGACCATTGTCATCACAATGCTCCCAGGCCCCTGTCATCACAATGCCTCATGGTCTTTGTAATCACAATGCTCAATGACCAATGTCATCACAGTGCTCCATGCCATTGTCATCACAATGCTCCATGGTCCCTGTAATCACAATGCTCCATACCCTTGTCATCACAATGCTCCAGAACACTTGTCATCATAATGCTCCATTCCCGTGTCATCACATTGCTGAATGACACTTGTCATCACAATGTTCCTTGGCCTTTGTCATCACAGTGCTCCATGATACCTTTAATCAAAATTCTACATGACCACTCTCATCACAATGCAAGATGACCAATGTCATCACAATGCCCCATGACACCTGTTATCACAATTCGCTATGACCCTTGTCATCACAATACTCGATGAACCGTGTCATCACAGTGTTCCAGGACACATGTCATCACAATGATCCATTAATATTTTCATCACAATGCTCCAATACACCTGTGATCACAATGCTCCATGTCCCCTCTTATCATATTGCTCCATGATCTCTTTCATCACAATGCTCCATGACCACTGTCATCACCATACCTCAAGACGCCTGTCATCTCAGTGCTCCATGGCCCCTTTCATCACAAGGCTCCATGAACCCAGTCATCACAATGTTCCCTGCCCTCTTCGTCACAATGCTCCATGGGCCCTGTCATCACAATGCTCCATGCCCTTGTCATCAAAATTCTTCAGAACTCTTGTCATCATAATGTTCCATGCCAATGTCATCAAAATGTCCCATGACACTGTTCATCACAATGCTCCATGGCCTTTGTCATCACAATGTTCCATGGCCCCTGTCATCACAGTGCTCCTTGATACCTTTCATCACAATTCTACATGACCACTGTCATCACAATGCCCCATTTCAGATGTCATCACAATTCGCCATGGTCCTTGTCATAACAATGCTCCATGAACCGTGTCATCACAAGGTTTCAGGACACTTGTCATCACAATGATCCATGATCAGTTTCATCACAATACTCCATGAACCCTGTCATCTCAATGCTCCATAGCCTTTGTATTCACAATGCTCCATGGCCCCTGTAATCACAGTGCTCCGTGACCCCTTTCATCACAATGCTCCAAGACCGCTGTCATCACAATGCCCCATGACGCCTGCCACCACCAATCTCCAAGGGCTCCCTTACCAAAAAGCTCCATGATCCCTGTCAGTACAATGTTCCATGACACTTTTCATCACAATGCTCCATGACCCCTGTCATCACAAAGTTCTCTGCCCATATCATCACAATGCTACTTGTCACTTTTCATCACAATGCTCCATGCCCTTTCATCACAATGCTCCAGATTTCTTGTCATCACAATGTTCCTTGACCTTGTCATCACAATGCTCCATGACCCGTGTCATCACAAAGCTCCATGACCCCTGGCATCACAATGATCCATGATTCCTTTCCTCAGAGTGCTCCAGTACCCTTTTCATCACAATGCTCCATGCCATTGTCAGCACAATTCTCCTTGGACCCTGTCATCAAAATGCTCCATCCCCTTTTCATCACAATGCTCCAGATATCCTATCATTTCAATGCTCCATGCCCGTGTCAACACAATGCTCCATGACCCCTGTCATCAAAATGCTTGATGAAACTTGTTATCAGAATGTTCCATGACCCCTGTCATCAAAATGATCCCTGACCGTTGTCATCGCAATGCTGCATGATACCTTTAATCCCAATTCTCTGTGACCGCTGTCATCACAATGCTCCAGGACAACTTTCATCACAATGCTCCATGACCCCTGTCATCACAACGTTCCATGAAAGTTGTCATCAAAATGCTCCATGACCCCGGTCACCACAAGGTTCCCTGCCCTTGTCATCACAATTGTACATGGCCTGGTCATCACAATGTTCCATGGCCTCTGTCATCACCATGCTCCATGGTCTTTCTCATCACAATGCTCTAAGACCCCTGTCATCACAATGCTTCATGACCATTGTCATCACAATGCTCCCAGGCCCCTGTCATCACAATGCCTCATGGTCTTTGTAATCACAATGCTCAATGACCAATGTCATCACAGTGCTCCATGCCGTTGTCATCACAATGCTCCATGGTCCCTGTAATCACAATGCTCCATACCCTTGTCATCACAATGCTCCAGAACACTTGTCATCATAATGCTCCATTCCCGTGTCATCACATTGCTGAATGACACTTGTCATCACAATGTTCCTTGGCCTTTGTCATCACAGTGCTCCATGATACCTTTAATCAAAATTCTACATGACCACTCTCATCACAATGCAAGATGACCAATGTCATCACAATGCCCCATGACACCTGTTATCACAATTCGCTATGACCCTTGTCATCACAATACTCGATGAACCGTGTCATCACAGTGTTCCAGGACACATGTCATCACAATGATCCATTAATATTTTCATCACAATGCTCCAATACACCTGTCATCACAATGCTCCATGTCCCCTCTTATCATATTGCTCCATGATCTCTTTCATCACAATGCTCCATGACCACTGTCATCACCATACCTCAAGACGCCTGTCATCTCAGTGCTCCATGGCCCCTTTCATCACAAGGCTCCATGAACCCAGTCATCACAATGTTCCCTGCCCTCTTCGTCACAATGCTCCATGGGCCCTGTCATCACAATGCTCCATGCCCTTGTCATCAAAATTCTCCAGAACTCTTGTCATCATAATGTTCCATGCCAATGTCATCAAAATGTCCCATGACACTTGTCATCACAATGCTCCATGGCCTTTGTCATCACAATGTTCCATGGCCCCTGTCATCACAGTGCTCCTTGATACCTTTCATCACAATTCTACATGACCACTGTCATCACAATGCCCCATTTCAGATGTCATCACAATTCGCCATGGTCCTTGTCATAACAATGCTCCATGAACCGTGTCATCACAAGGTTTCAGGACACTTGTCATCACAATGATCCATGATCAGTTTCATCACAATACTCCATGAACCCTGTCATCTCAATGCTCCATAGCCTTTGTATTCACAATGCTCCATGGCCCCTGTAATCACAGTGCTCCGTGACCCCTTTCATCACAATGCTCCAAGACCGCTGTCATCACAATGCCCCATGACGCCTGCCACCACCAATCTCCAAGGGCTCCCTTACCAAAAAGCTCCATGATCCCTGTCAGTACAATGTTCCATGACACTTTTCATCACAATGCTCCATGACCCCTGTCATCACAAAGTTCTCTGCCCATATCATCACAATGCTACTTGTCACCTTTCATCACAATGCTCCATGCCCTTTCATCACAATGCTCCAGATTTCTTGTCATCACAATGTTCCTTGACCTTGTCATCACAATGCTCCATGACCCGTGTCATCACAAAGCTCCATGACCCATGGCATCACAATGATCCATGATTCCTTTCCTCAGAGTGCTCCAGTACCCTTTTCATCACAATGCTCCATGCCATTGTCAGCACAATTCTCCTTGGACCCTGTCATCAAAATGCTCCATCCCCTTTTCATCACAATGCTCCAGATATCCTATCATTTCAATGCTCCATGCCCGTGTCAACACAATGCTCCATGACCCCTGTCATCAAAATGCTTGATGAAACTTGTTATCAGAATGTTCCATGACCCCTGTCATCAAAATGATCCCTGACCGTTGTCATCGCAATGCTGCATGATACCTTTCATCCCAATTCTCTGTGACCGCTGTCATCACAATGCTCCAGGACAACTTTCATCACAATGCTCCATGACCCCTGTCATCACAACGTTCCATGAAAGTTGTCATCAAAATGCTCCATGACCCCGGTCACCACAAGGTTCCCTGCCCTTGTCATCACAATGGTACATGGCCTGGTCATCACAATGTTCCATGGCCTCTGTCATCACCATGCTCCATGGTCTTTCTCATCACAATGCTCTAAGACCCCTGTCATCACAATGCTTCATGACCATTGTCATCACAATGCTCCCAGGCCCCTGTCATCACAATGCCTCATGGTCTTTGTAATCACAATGCTCAATGACCAATGTCATCACAGTGCTCCATGCCGTTGTCATCACAATGCTCCATGGTCCCTGTAATCACAATGCTCCATACCCTTGTCATCACAATGCTCCAGAACACTTGTCATCATAATGCTCCATTCCCGTGTCATCACATTGCTGAATGACACTTGTCATCACAATGTTCCTTGGCCTTTGTCATCACAGTGCTCCATGATACCTTTAATCAAAATTCTACATGACCACTCTCATCACAATGCAAGATGACCAATGTCATCACAATGCCCCATGACACGTGTCATCACAATTCGCCTTGGCCCTTGTCATCTCAATGCTGTATGAAACGTGTCATCAGTAGCTCCCAAGACCCTTGTCATCACAATGCTGCATGAACTCTGTTATCTCAATGTTCCATGGCCTTTGTATTCACAATGCTCCATTGTCCCGATAATCGCGTTGCTCCATGAACACTTTCATCACAATGCTCCTTGACCACTGTCACCATAATGCCCCATGACGTCTCTCATCACTGTGCTCCAAGGCCACTCTCATCAAAATGCTCCATGATCTGTGTCAGCACAATATTGCATGACACTTGTCATCACAATGCTCCATGATCCCTCTAATCACAATGATCCCTGCCAATTTCATCACAATGACCCAAGTCTCCTGTAATCACAATGCTCCATGCCCTTGTCATCACAATGCTCCAGGTCTGTTGTCATCACCATGCTTCATGCCCGTGTCATCACAATGCTCCATGAATCTTGTCCTCACAATGCTCCATGGCCCATGTCATCACAATGCTCCATGACCCCTCTCATCACAATGATCTATGGCCTTTGTCATCACAATGCTCCGTGACCCCCGTCAACACAATGCCTGATGACCCCTGTCATCAAAATGCTAAATGGCACTTGTCATCACAATGCTCTATGATGCCTGTCATCACTATTCTCCATGTCACTTGTTATCACAAGGCTCCATGGCCCCTGTACTCCCAGTACTCCATGACCCCTTTCATCACAATGCCCAATGTCACCTCTGATCACAATTCTCAATGGCATTTGTCATCACGATGCTCCGTGACACCTGTCATCACAATGCTCCATGAGACTTGTCATCACAATGCTCCATGGCCCCTCTCATTCCTGTGCTCCATAATAACTTTAATCACATTTCTAGATGACCACTGCCATCACAATGCCCCATGACATTGTCATCACAATTCGCCATGACCATTGTCATCACAATGCTCCATGAACCATGTCATCACAGGGTCCCAGGACACTTGTCCTCACAATGATCCATTACCACTTTCATCACAATGCTCCATGACCACTGTCATCTCAATGCTCCATGGCCTTTGTATTCACAATGCTCCATGGCCCCTGTAATCACAGTGCTCCATAACACCTTTCATCATAATGCTCCATGACCACTGCCATCTCAATGCCTCATGTCGCCTGTCATCACAATTCTCCAAGGCCCCTCTCATCACAGTGCTCCATGACACTTGTCATCCCATTGCTCCATAACACCTGTCATCACAGTGTTCCCTGCCCATGTCATCAAAATGCTCCATGTCCCCTATAATCACAATGCTCCATGCCTTTTTCCTCACAAAGCTCCAGAATTTTGTCATCACAATGTTCCATGACCGTGGCATCACAATGCTCCATGGCCCTTGTCATCACAATGCTCCAGAATTCTTGTCATCACAATGTTCCATGAACGTGTCATCACAATGCTACATGACCCTGGTCATCACAGTTCTCCATGACCTTTGTCATCACAATGCTCTATGTCACTTTTCATCACAATTCTCAATGACCACTTTAATCACTATGCTCGCTGACCATTTTCATCACATTTCTCTATTGTCATTACAATTCCCCATGGCCCCTTTCTTCACAATTCTCCATGATGCCTGTCATCACAATGCTCCATGGCTTTTGTTATCACAATGCTCCAGGACCAGTTTCATCACAATACTCCATCCCCCTTGTCATCACAGTGCACAATGAAAGCTTTCATTACAATGCTCCATGACACTTGTCATCACAATGCTCCATGGCCTTTATCGTCACAATGCTCCCAGGCACTTTTCATCACGATATTCCATGAAAACTTTCATCACATTGCTCCATGACCATTGTCATCACAATAGTCCATACCCATGTCAACACAATGCTGCATAATCCCTGTCATCCCAATTCTCCATGACTGCTGTCATCACAATAATCCAGGACAATTTTCATAACAATGCTTCATGCCCCCAGTCATCACAGTGCTCCATGATACCTTCCATCACAATTCCTAGATGATCAATGTCATCACAATGCCCCATGACACCTGTTATCACAATTCGCTATGACCCTTGTCATCACAATACTCGATGAACCGTGTCATCACAGTGTTCCAGGACACATGTCATCACAATGATCCATTAATATTTTCATCACAATGCTCCAATACACCTGTCATCACAATGCTCCATGTCCCCTCTTATCATATTGCTCCATGATCTCTTTCATCACAATGCTCCATGACCACTGTCATCACCATACCTCAAGACGCCTGTCATCTCAGTGCTCCATGGCCCCTTTCATCACAGTGCTCCATGAACCCAGTCATCACAATATTCCCTGCCCTCTTCGTCACAATGCTCCATGGGCCCTGTCATCACAATGCTCCATGCCCTTGTCATCAAAATTCTTCAGAACTCTTGTCATCATAATGTTCCATGCCAATGTCATCAAAATGTCCCATGACACTTGTCATCACAATGCTCCATGGCCTTTGTCATCACAATGTTCCATGGCCCCTGTCATCACAGTGCTCCTTGATACCTTTCATCACAATTCTACATGACCACTGTCATCACAATGCCCCATTTCAGATGTCATCACAATTCGCCATGGTCCTTGTCATAACAATGCTCCATGAACCGTGTCATCACAAGGTTTCAGGACACTTGTCATCACAATGATCCATGATCACTTTCATCACAATGCTCCATGAACCCTGTCATCTCAATGGTCCATAGCCTTTGTATTCACAATGCTCCATGGCCCCTGTAATCACAGTGCTCCATGACCCCTTTCATCACAATGCTCCAAGACCGCTGTCATCACAATGCCCCATGACGCCTGCCACCACCAATCTCCAAGGGCTCCCTTACCAAAAAGCTCCATGATCCCTGTCAGTACAATGTTCCATGACACTTTTCATCACAATGCTACATGACCCCTGTCATCACAAAGTTCTCTGCCCATATCATCACAATGCTACTTGTCACCTTTCATCACAATGCTCCACGCCCTTTCATCACAATGCTCCAGATTTCTTGTCATCACAATATTCCTTGGCCGTGTCATCACAATGCTCCATGACCCGTGTCATCACAACGCTCCATGACCCATGGCATCACAATGATCCATGATTCCTTTCCCCACAGTGCTCCAATACCCTTTTCATCACAATGCTCCATGCCATTGTCAGCACAATGCTACTTGGACACTGTCATCAAAATGCTCCATCCCCTTTTCATCACAATGCTCCAGATATCCTATGATTACAATGCTCCATGCCCGTGTCAACACAATGCTCCATGACCCCTGTCATCAAAATGCTTGATGAAACTTGTTATCAGAATGTTCCATGACCCCTGTCATCAAAATGATCACTGACCGTTGTCATCACAATGCTGCATGATACCTTTCATCCCAATTCTCTGTGACCACTGTCATCACAATGCTCCAGGACAACTTTCATCACAATGCTCCATGACCCCTGTCATCACAACGTTCCATGAAAGTTGTCATCAAAATGCTCCATGACCCCGGTCACCACAAGGTTCCCTGCCCTTGTCATCACAATGGTACATGGCCTGGTCATCACAATGTTCCATGGCCTCTGTCATCACCATGCTCCATGGTTTTTCTCATCAAAATGCTCTATGACCCCTGTCATCACAATGCTTGATGACCATTGTCATCACAATGCTCCAAGGCCCCTGTCATCACAATGCCTCATGGTCTTTGTAATCACAATGCTCAATGACCAATGTCATCACAGTGCTCCATGCCGTTGTCATCACAATGCTCCATGGTCCCTGTAATCACAATGCTCCATACCCTTGTCATCACAATGCTCCAGAACACTTGTCATCATAATGCTCCATTCCCGTGTCATCACATTGCTGAATGACACTTGTCATCACAATGTTCCTTGGCCTTTGTCATCACAGTGCTCCATGATACCTTTAATCAAAATTCTACATGACCACTCTCATCACAATGCAAGATGACCAATGTCATCACAATGCCCCATGACACGTGTCATCACAATTCGCCTTGGCCCTTGTCATCTCAATGCTGTCTGAAACGTGTCATCAGTAGCTCCCAAGACCCTTGTCATCACAATGCTCCATGAACTCTGTTATCTCAATGTTCCATGGCCTTTGTATTCACAATGCTCCATTGTCCCGATAATCGCGTTGCTCCATGAACACTTTCATCACAATGCTCCTTGACCACTGTCACCATAATGCCCCATGACGTCTCTCATCACTGTGCTCCAAGGCCACTCTCATCAAAATGCTCCATGATCTGTGTCAGCACAATATTGCATGAAACTTGTCATCACAATGCTCCATGATCCCACTAATCACAATGATCCCTGCCAATTTCATCACAATGACCCAAGTCTCCTCTAATCACAATGCTCCATGCCCTTGTCATCACAATGCTCCAGGTCTGTTGTCATCACCATGCTTCATGCCCGTGTCATCACAATGCTCCATGAATCTTGTCTTCACAATGCTCCATGGCCCATGTCATCACAATGCTCCATGACCCCTCTCATCACAATGCTCTATGGCCTTTGTCATCACAATGCTCCGTGACCCCCGTCAACACAATGCCTGATGACCCCTGTCATCAAAATGCTAAATGGCACTTGTCATCACAATGCTCTATGATGCCTGTCATCACTATTCTCCATGTCACTTGTTATCACAAGGCTCCATGGCCCCTGTACTCCCAGTACTCCATGACCCCTTTCATCACAATGCCCAATGTCACCTCTGATCACAATTCTCAATGGCATTTGTCATCACGATGCTCCATGACACCTGTCATCACAATGCTCCATGAGACTTGTCATCACAATGCTCCATGGCCCCTCTCATTCCTGTGCTCCATAATAACTTTAATCACATTTCTAGATGACCACTGCCATCACAATGCCCCATGACATTGTCATCACAATTCGCCATGACCATTGTCATCACAATGCTCCATGAACCATGTCATCACAGGGTCCCAGGACACTTGTCCTCACAATGATCCATTACCACTTTCATCACAATGCTCCATGACCACTGTCATCTCAATGCTCCATGGCCTTTGTATTCACAATGCTCCATGGCCCCTGTAATCACAGTGCTCCATAACACCTTTCATCATAATGCTCCATGACCACTGCCATCTCAATGCCTCATGACGCCTGTCATCACAATTCTCCAAGGCCCCTCTCATCACAGTGCTCCATGACACTTGTCATCCCATTGCTCCATAACACCTGTCATCACAGTGTTCCCTGCCCATGTCATCAAAATGCTCCATGTCCCCTATAATCACAATGCTCCATGCCTTTTTCCTCACAAAGCTCCAGAATTTTGTCATCACAATGTTCCATGACCGTGGCATCACAATGCTCCATGGCCCTTGTCATCACAATGCTCCAGAATTCTTGTCATCACAATGTTCCATGAACGTGTCATCACAATGCTACATGACCCTGGTCATCACAGTTCTCCATGACCTTTGTCATCACAATGCTCTATGTCACTTTTCATCACAATTCTCAATGACCACTTTAATCACTATGCTCGCTGACCATTTTCATCACATTTCTCTATTGTCATTACAATTCCCCATGGCCCCTTTCTTCACAATTCTCCATGATGCCTGTCATCACAATGCTCCATGGCTTTTGTTATCACAATGTTCCAGGACCAGTTTCATCACAATACTCCATCCCCCTTGTCATCACAGTGCACAATGAAAGCTTTCATTACAATGCTCCATGACACTTGTCATCACAATGCTCCATGGCCTTTATCGTCACAATGCTCCCAGGCACTTTTCATCACGATATTCCATGAAAACTTTCATCACATTGCTCCATGACCATTGTCATCACAATAGTCCATACCCATGTCAACACAATGCTGCATAATCCCTGTCATCCCAATTCTCCATGACTGCTGTCATCACAATAATCCAGGACAATTTTCATAACAATGCTTCATGCCCCCAGTCATCACAGTGCTCCATGATACCTTTCATCACAATTCCTAGATGATCAATGTCATCACAATGCCCCATGACACCTGTTATCACAATTCGCTATGACCCTTGTCATCACAATACTCGATGAACCGTGTCATCACAGTGTTCCAGGACACATGTCATCACAATGATCCATTCATATTTTCATCACAATGCTCCAATACACCTGTCATCACAATGCTCCATGTCCCCTCTTATCATATTGCTCCATGATCTCTTTCATCACAATGCTCCATGACCACTGTCATCACCATACCTCAAGACGCCTGTCATCTCAGTGCTCCATGGCCCCTTTCATCACAAGGCTCCATGAACCCAGTCATCACAATGTTCCCTGCCCTCTTCGTCACAATGCTCCATGGGCCCTGTCATCACAATGCTCCATGCCCTTGTCATCAAAATTCTCCAGAACTCTTGTCATCATAATGTTCCATGCCAATGTCATCAAAATGTCCCATGACACTTGTCATCACAATGCTCCATGGCCTTTGTCATCACAATGTTCCATGGCCCCTGTCATCACAGTGCTCCTTGATACCTTTCATCACAATTCTACATGACCACTGTCATCACAATGCCCCATTTCAGATGTCATCACAATTCGCCATGGTCCTTGTCATAACAATGCTCCATGAACCGTGTCATCACAAGGTTTCAGGACACTTGTCGTCACAATGATCCATGATCACTTTCATCACAATGCTCCATGAACCCTGTCATCTCAATGCTCCATAGCCTTTGTATTCACAATGCTCCATGGCCCCTGTAATCACAGTGCTCCGTGACCCCTTTCATCACAATGCTCCAAGACCGCTGTCATCACAATGCCCCATGACGCCTGCCACCACCAATCTCCAAGGGCTCCCTTACCAAAAAGCTCCATGATCCCTGTCAGTACAATGTTCCATGACACTTTTCATCACAATGCTCCATGACCCCTGTCATCACAAAGTTCTCTGCCCATATCATCACAATGCTACTTGTCACCTTTCATCACAATGCTCCATGCCCTTTCATCACAATGCTCCAGATTTCTTGTCATCACAATGTTCCTTGACCGTGTCATCACAATGCTCCCTGACCCCTGCCCTCAAAATGCTTGATGAAACTTGTTATCAGAATGTTCCATGACCCCTGTCATCAAAATGACCCCTGACCGTTGTCATCGCAATGCTGCATGATACCTTTCATCCCAATCCTCTGTGACCGCTGTCATCACAATGCTCCAGGACAACTTTCATCACAATACTCCATGCCCTGGTCATCAAAATGCTCCAGAACTCTTGTCATCATAATGCTCCATGCCAATGTCATCAAAATGCCCCATGACACTTGTCATCACAATGCTCCATGGCCTTTGTCTTCACAATGTTCCATGGCCCCTGTCATCAGAGTGCTCCATGTTACCTTTCAATACAATTCTACATGACCACTGTCATCACAATGCCCCATGACAGATGATACCACAATTCGCCATGGTCCTTGTCATCACAATGCTCCATGAACTGTGTCATCACAAGGTTCCAGGACACTTGTCATCACAATGATCCATGATCACTTTCATCACAATGCTCCATGAACCCTGTCATCTCAATGCTCCATAGCCTTTGTATTCACAATGCTCCATGGCCCCTGTAATCACAGTGCTCCATGACCCCTTTCATCACAATGCTCCAAGACCGCTGTCATCACAATGCCCCATGACGCCTGCCACCACCAATCTCCAAGGGCTCCCTTACCAAAAAGCTCCATGATCCCTGTCAGTACAATGTTCCATGACACTTTTCATCACAATGCTCCATGACCCCTGTCATCACAAAGTTCTCTGCCCATATCATCACAATGCTACTTGTCACCTTTCATCACAATGCTCCATGCCCTTTCATCACAATGCTCCAGATTTCTTGTCATCACAATGTTCCTTGACCGTGTCATCACAATGCTCCATGACTCGTGTCATCACAAAGCTCCATGACCCCTGGCATCACAATGATCCATGATTCCTTTCCTCACAGTGCTCCAGTACCCTTTTCATCACAATGCTCCATGCCATTGTCAGCACAATGCTACTTGGACACTGTCATCAAAATGCTCCATCCCCTTTTCATCACAATGCTCCAGATATCCTATCATTACAATGCTCCATGCCCGTGTCAACACAATGCTCCATGACCCCTGTCATCAAAATGCTTGATGAAACTTGTTATCAGAATGTTCCATGACCCCTGTCATCAAAATGATCCCTGACCGTTGTCATCGCAATGCTGCATGATACCTTTCATCCCAATCCTCTGTGACCGCTGTCATCACAATGCTCCAGGACAACTTTCATCACAATGCTCCATGCCCTGGTCATCAAAATGCTCCAGAACTCTTGTCATCATAATGCTCCATGCCAATGTCATCAAAATGCCCCATGACACTTGTCATCACAATGCTCCATGGCCTTTGTCATCACAATGTTCCATGGCCCCTGTCATCAGAGTGCTCCATGTTACCTTTCAATACAATTCTACATGACCACTGTCATCACAATGCCCCATGACAGATGATACCACAATTCGCCATGGTCCTTGTCATCACAATGCTCCATGAACTGTGTCATCACAAGGTTCCAGGACACTTGTCATCACAATGATCCATGATCTCTTTCATCACAATGCTCCATGAACCCTGTCATCTCAATGCTCCATGGCCTTTGTATTCACAATGCTCCATGGCCCCTGTAATCACAGAGCTCCATGACCCGTTTCATCCCAATGCTCCAAGACCGCTCTCATCACAATGCCCCATGACGCCTGCCTTCACAAATCTCCAAGACCTCTCTTACCAAAAAGCTCCATGATCCCTGTCAGTACAATGTTCCATGACACTTTTTATCACAATGCTCCATGACCCCTGTCATCAAAAAGTTCTCTGCCCATATCGTCACAATGCTCCTTGTCACCTTTCATCACAATGCACCATGCCCTTTCATCACAATGCTCCAGAATTCTTGTCATCGCAATGTTCCTTGACCGTGTCATCACAATGCTCCATGACCCGTGTCATCACAAAGCTCCATGACCCCTGGCATCACAATGATCCATGATTCCTTTCCTCACAGTGCTCCAGTACCCTTTTCATCACAATGCTCCATGCCATTGTCAGCACAATTCTCCTTGGACCCTGTCATCAAAATGCTCCATCCCCTTTTCATCACAATGCTCCAGATATCCTATCATTACAATGCTCCATGCTCGTGTCAACACAATGCTCCATGACCCCTGTCATCCAAATGATCCATGACCGTTGTCATCACAATGCTGCATGATACCTTTCATCCCAATTCTCTGTGACCGCTGTCATCACAATGCTCCAGGACAACTTTCATCACAATGCTCCATGACCCCTGTCATCACAACGTTCCATGAAAGTTGTCATCAAAATGCTCCATGACCCCGGTCACCACAAGGTTCCCTGCCCTTGTCATCACAATGGTACATGGCCTGGTCATCACAATGTTCCATGGCCTCTGTCATCACCATGCTCCATGGTCTTTCTCATCACAATGCTCTATGACCCCTGTCATCACAATGCTTCATGACCATTGTCATCACAATGCTCCCAGGCCCCTGTCATCACAATGCCTCATGGTCTTTGTAATCACAATGCTCAATGACCAATGTCATCACAGTGCTCCATGCCGTTGTCATCACAATGCTCCATGGTCCCTGTAATCACAATGCTCCATACCCTTGTCATCACAATGCTCCAGAACACTTGTCATCATAATGCTCCATTCCCGTGTCATCACATTGCTGAATGACACTTGTCATCACAATGTTCCTTGGCCTTTGTCATCACAGTGCTCCATGATACCTTTAATCAAAATTCTACATGACCACTCTCATCACAATGCAAGATGACCAATGTCATCACAATGCCCCATGACACGTGTCATCACAATTCGCCTTGGCCCTTGTCATCTCAATGCTGTCTGAAACGTGTCATCAGTAGCTCCCAAGACCCTTGTCATCACAATGCTCCATGAACTCTGTTATCTCAATGTTCCATGGCCTTTGTATTCACAATGCTCCATTGTCCCGATAATCGCGTTGCTCCATGAACACTTTCATCACAATGCTCCTTGACCACTGTCACCATAATGCCCCATGACATCTCTCATCACTGTGCTCCAAGGCCACTCTCATCAAAATGCTCCATGATCTGTGTCAGCACAATATTGCATGAAACTTGTCATCACAATGCTCCATGATCCCTCTAATCACAATGATCCCTGCCAATTTCATCACAATGACCCAAGTCTCCTCTAATCACAATGCTCCATGCCCTTGTCATCACAATGCTCCAGGTCTGTTGTCATCACCATGCTTCATGCCCGTGTCATCACAATGCTCCATGAATCTTGTCTTCACAATGCTCCATGGCCCATGTCATCACAATGCTCCATGACCCCTCTCATCACAATGCTCTATGGCCTTTGTCATCACAATGCTCCGTGACCCCCGTCAACACAATGCCTGATGACCCCTGTCATCAAAATGCTAAATGGCACTTGTCATCACAATGCTCTATGATGCCTGTCATCACTATTCTCCATGTCACTTGTTATCACAAGGCTCCATGGCCCCTGTACTCCCAGTACTCCATGACCCCTTTCATCACAATGCCCAATGTCACCTCTGATCACAATTCTCAATGGCATTTGTCATCACGATGCTCCATGACACCTGTCATCACAATGCTCCATGAGACTTGTCATCACAATGCTCCATGGCCCCTCTCATTCCTGTGCTCCATAATAACTTTAATCACATTTCTAGATGACCACTGCCATCACAATGCCCCATGACATTGTCATCACAATTCGCCATGACCATTGTCATCACAATGCTCCATGAACCATGTCATCACAGGGTCCCAGGACACTTGTCCTCACAATGATCCATTACCACTTTCATCACAATGCTCCATGACCACTGTCATCTCAATGCTCCATGGCCTTTGTATTCACAATGCTCCATGGCCCCTGTAATCACAGTGCTCCATAACACCTTTCATCATAATGCTCCATGACCACTGCCATCTCAATGCCTCATGACGCCTGTCATCACAATTCTCCAAGGCCCCTCTCATCACAGTGCTCCATGACACTTGTCATCCCATTGCTCCATAACACCTGTCATCACAGTGTTCCCTGCCCATGTCATCAAAATGCTCCATGTCCCCTATAATCACAATGCTCCATGCCTTTTTCCTCACAAAGCTCCAGAATTTTGTCATCACAATGTTCCATGACCGTGGCATCACAATGCTCCATGGCCCTTGTCATCACAATGCTCCAGAATTCTTGTCATCACAATGTTCCATGAACGTGTCATCACAATGCTACATGACCCTGGTCATCACAGTTCTCCATGACCTTTGTCATCACAATGCTCTATGTCACTTTTCATCACAATTCTCAATGACCACTTTAATCACTATGCTCGCTGACCATTTTCATCACATTTCTCTATTGTCATTACAATTCCCCATGGCCCCTTTCTTCACAATTCTCCATGATGCCTGTCATCACAATGCTCCATGGCTTTTGTTATCACAATGTTCCAGGACCAGTTTCATCACAATACTCCATCCCCCTTGTCATCACAGTGCACAATGAAAGCTTTCATTACAATGCTCCATGACACTTGTCATCACAATGCTCCATGGCCTTTATCGTCACAATGCTCCCAGGCACTTTTCATCACGATATTCCATGAAAACTTTCATCACATTGCTCCATGACCATTGTCATCACAATAGTCCATACCCATGTCAACACAATGCTGCATAATCCCTGTCATCCCAATTCTCCATGACTGCTGTCATCACAATAATCCAGGACAATTTTCATAACAATGCTTCATGCCCCCAGTCATCACAGTGCTCCATGATACCTTTCATCACAATTCCTAGATGATCAATGTCATCACAATGCCCCATGACACCTGTTATCACAATTCGCTATGACCCTTGTCATCACAATACTCGATGAACCGTGTCATCACAGTGTTCCAGGACACATGTCATCACAATGATCCATTAATATTTTCATCACAATGCTCCAATACACATGTCATCACAATGCTCCATGTCCCCTCTTATCATATTGCTCCATGATCTCTTTCATCACAATGCTCCATGACCACTGTCATCACCATACCTCAAGACGCCTGTCATCTCAGTGCTCCATGGCCCCTTTCATCACAAGGCTCCATGAACCCAGTCATCACAATGTTCCCTGCCCTCTTCGTCACAATGCTCCATGGGCCCTGTCATCACAATGCTCCATGCCCTTGTCATCAAAATTCTCCAGAACTCTTGTCATCATAATGTTCCATGCCAATGTCATCAAAATGTCCCATGACACTTGTCATCACAATGCTCCATGGCCTTTGTCATCACAATGTTCCATGGCCCCTGTCATCACAGTGCTCCTTGATACCTTTCATCACAATTCTACATGACCACTGTCATCACAATGCCCCATTTCAGATGTCATCACAATTCGCCATGGTCCTTGTCATAACAATGCTCCATGAACCGTGTCATCACAAGGTTTCAGGACACTTGTCATCACAATGATCCATGATCACTTTCATCACAATGCTCCATGAACCCTGTCATCTCAATGCTCCATAGCCTTTGTATTCACAATGCTCCATGGCCCCTGTAATCACAGTGCTCCATGACCCCTTTCATCACAATGCTCCAAGACCGCTGTCATCACAATGCCCCATGACGCCTGCCACCACCAATCTCCAAGGGCTCCCTTACCAAAAAGCTCCATGATCCCTGTCAGTACAATGTTCCATGACACTTTTCATCACAATGCTCCATGACCCCTGTCATCACAAAGTTCTCTGCCCATATCATCACAATGCTACTTGTCACCTTTCATCACAATGCTCCATGCCCTTTCATCACAATGCTCCAGATTTCTTGTCATCACAATGTTCCTTGGCCGTGTCATCACAATGCTCCATGACCCGTGTCATCACAAAGCTCCATGACCCATGGCATCACAATGATCCATGATTCCTTTCCCCACAGTGCTCCAATACCCTTTTCATCACAATGCTCCATGCCATTGTCAGCACAATGCTACTTGGACACTGTCATCAAAATGCTCCATCCCCTTTTCATCACAATGCTCCAGATATCCTATGATTACAATGCTCCATGCCCGTGTCAACACAATGCTCCATGACCCCTGTCATCAAAATGCTTGATGAAACTTGTTATCAGAATGTTCCATGACCCCTGTCATCAAAATGATCCCTGACCGTTGTCATCACAATGCTGCATGATACCTTTCATCCCAATTCTCTGTGACCGCTGTCATCACAATGCTCCAGGACAACTTTCATCACAATGCTCCATGACCCCTGTCATCACAACGTTCCATGAAAGTTGTCATCAAAATGCTCCATGACCCCGGTCACCACAAGGTTCCCTGCCCTTGTCATCACAATGGTACATGGCCTGGTCATCACAATGTTCCATGGCCTCTGTCATCACCATGCTCCATGGTTTTTCTCATCAAAATGCTCTATGACCCCTGTCATCACAATGCTTGATGACCATTGTCATCACAATGCTCCCAGGCCCCTGTCATCACAATGCCTCATGGTCTTTGTGATCACAATGCTCAATGACCAATGTCATCACAGTGCTCCATGCCGTTGTCATCACAATGCTCCATGGTCCCTGTAATCACAATGCTCCATACCCTTGTCATCACAATGCTCCAGAACACTTGTCATCATAATGCTCCATTCCCGTGTCATCACATTGCTGAATGACACTTGTCATCACAATGTTCCTTGGCCTTTGTCATCACAGTGCTCCATGATACCTTTAATCAAAATTCTACATGACCACTCTCATCACAATGCAAGATGACCAATGTCATCACAATGCCCCATGACACCTGTTATCACAATTCGCTATGACCCTTGTCATCACAATACTCGATGAACCGTGTCATCACAGTGTTCCAGGACACATGTCATCACAATGATCCATTCATATTTTCATCACAATGCTCCAATACACCTGTCATCACAATGCTCCATGTCCCCTCTTATCATATTGCTCCATGATCTCTTTCATCACAATGCTCCATGACCACTGTCATCACCATACCTCAAGACGCCTGTCATCTCAGTGCTCCATGGCCCCTTTCATCACAAGGCTCCATGAACCCAGTCATCACAATGTTCCCTGCCCTCTTCGTCACAATGCTCCATGGGCCCTGTCATCACAATGCTCCATGCCCTTGTCATCAAAATTCTCCAGAACTCTTGTCATCATAATGTTCCATGCCAATGTCATCAAAATGTCCCATGACACTTGTCATCACAATGCTCCATGGCCTTTGTCATCACAATGTTCCATGGCCCCTGTCATCACAGTGCTCCTTGATACCTTTCATCACAATTCTACATGACCACTGTCATCACAATGCCCCATTTCAGATGTCATCACAATTCGCCATGGTCCTTGTCATAACAATGCTCCATGAACCGTGTCATCACAAGGTTTCAGGACACTTGTCATCACAATGATCCATGATCACTTTCATCACAATGCTCCATGAACCCTGTCATCTCAATGCTCCATAGCCTTTGTATTCACAATGCTCCATGGCCCCTGTAATCACAGTGCTCCATGACCCCTTTCATCACAATGCTCCAAGACCGCTGTCATCACAATGCCCCATGACGCCTGCCACCACCAATCTCCAAGGGCTCCCTTACCAAAAAGCTCCATGATCCCTGTCAGTACAATGATCCATGACACTTTTCATCACAATGCTCCATGACCCCTATCATCACAAAGTTCTCTGCCCATATCATCACAATGCTACTTGTCACCTTTCATCACAATGCTCCATGCCCTTTCATCACAATCCTCCAGATTTCTTGTCATCACAATGTTCCTTGACCGTGTCATCACAATGCTCCCTGACCACTGTCCTCAAAATGCTTGATGAAACTTGTTATCAGAATGTTCCATGACCCCTGTCATCAAAATGATCCCTGACCGTTGTCATCGCAATGCTGCATGATACCTTTCATCCCAATCCTCTGTGACCGCTGTCATCACAATGCTCCAGGACAACTTTCATCACAATACTCCATGCCCTGGTCATCAAAATGCTCCAGAACTCTTGTCATCATAATGCTCCATGCCAATGTCATCAAAATGCCCCATGACACTTGTCATCACAATGCTCCATGGCCTTTGTCTTCACAATGTTCCATGGCCCCTGTCATCAGAGTGCTCCATGTTACCTTTCAATACAATTCTACATGACCACTGTCATCACAATGCCCCATGACAGATGATACCACAATTCGCCATGGTCCTTGTCATCACAATGCTCCATGAACTGTGTCATCACAAGGTTCCAGGACACTTGTCATCACAATGATCCATGATCACTTTCATCACAATGCTCCATGAACCCTGTCATCTCAATGCTCCATGGCCTTTGTATTCACAATGCTCCATGGCCCCTGTAATCACAGAGCTCCATGACCCCTTTCATCCCAATGCTCCAAGACCGCTGTCATCACAATGCCCCATGACGCCTGCCTTCACAAATCTCCAAGACCTCTCTTACCAAAAAGCTCCATGATCCCTGTCAGTACAATGTTCCATGACACTTTTTATCACAATGCTCCATGACCCCTGTCATCAAAAAGTTCTCTGCCCATATCGTCACAATGCTCCTTGTCACCTTTCATCACAATGCACCATGCCCTTTCATCACAATGCTCCAGAATTCTTGTCATCGCAATGTTCCTTGACCGTGTCATCACAATGCTCCATGACCCTTGTCATCACAAAGCTCCATGACCCCTGTCATCACAATGATCCATGATTCCTTTCCTCACAGTGCTCCAGTACCCTTTTCATCACAATGCTCCATGCCATTGTCAGCACAATTCTCCTTGGACCCTGTCATCAAAATGCTCCATCCACTTTTCATCACAATGCTCCAGATATCCTATCATTACAATGCTCCATGCTCGTGTCAACACAATGCTCCATGACCCCTGTCATCAAAATGCTTTATGAACCTTGTTATCAGAATGTTCCTTGACCCCTGTCATCCAAATGATCCATGACCGTTGTCATCACAATGCTGCATGATACCTTTCATCCCAATTCTCTGTGACCGCTGTCATCACAATGCTCCAGGACAACTTTCATCACAATGCTCCATGACCCCTGTCATCACAACGTTCCATGAAAGTTGTCATCAAAATGCTCCATGACCCCGGTCACCACAAGGTTCCCTGCCCTTGTCATCACAATGGTACATGGCCTGGTCATCACAATGTTCCATGGCCTCTGTCATCACCATGCTCCATGGTCTTTCTCATCACAATGCTCTATGACCCCTGTCATCACAATGCTTGATGACCATTGTCATCACAATGCTCCAAGGCCCCTGTCATCACAATGCCTCATGGTCTTTGTAATCACAATGCTCAATGACCAATGTCATCACAGTGCTCCATGCCGTTGTCATCACAATGCTCCATGGTCCCTGTAATCACAATGCTCCATACCCTTGTCATCACAATGCTCCAGAACACTTGTCATCATAATGCTCCATTCCCGTGTCATCACATTGCTGAATGACACTTGTCATCACAATGTTCCTTGGCCTTTGTCATCACAGTGCTCCATGATACCTTTAATCAAAATTCTACATGACCACTCTCATCACAATGCAAGATGACCAATGTCATCACAATGCCCCATGACACGTGTCATCACAATTCGCCTTGGCCCTTGTCATCTCAATGCTGTATGAAACGTGTCATCAGTAGCTCCCAAGACCCTTGTCATCACAATGCTCCATGAACTCTGTTATCTCAATGTTCCATGGCCTTTGTATTCACAATGCTCCATTGTCCCGATAATCGCGTTGCTCCATGAACACTTTCATCACAATGCTCCTTGACCACTGTCACCATAATGCCCCATGACGTCTCTCATCACTGTGCTCCAAGGCCACTCTCATCAAAATGCTCCATTATCTGTGTCAGCACAATATTGCATGAAACTTGTCATCACAATGCTCCATGATCCCACTAATCACAATGATCCCTGCCAATTTCATCACAATGACCCAAGTCTCCTGTAATCACAATGCTCCATGCCCTTGTCATCACAATGCTCCAGGTCTGTTGTCATCACCATGCTTCATGCCCGTGTCATCACAATGCTCCATGAATCTTGTCTTCACAATGCTCCATGGCCCATGTCATCACAATGCTCCATGACCCCTCTCATCACAATGCTCTATGGCCTTTGTCATCACAATGCTCCGTGACCCCCGTCAACACAGTGCCTGATGACCTCTGTCATCAAAATGCTAAATGGCACTTGTCATCACAATGCTCTATGATGCCTGTCATCACTATTCTCCATGTCACTTGTTATCACAAGGCTCCATGGCCCCTGTACTCCCAGTACTCCATGACCCCTTTCATCACAATGCCCAATGTCACCTCTGATCACAATTCTCAATGGCATTTGTCATCACGATGCTCCATGACACCTGTCATCACAATGCTCCATGAGACTTGTCATCACAATGCTCCATGGCCCCTCTCATTCCTGTGCTCCATAATAACTTTAATCACATTTCTAGATGACCACTGCCATCACAATGCCCCATGACATTGTCATCACAATTCGCCATGACCATTGTCATCACAATGCTCCATGAACCATGTCATCACAGGGTCCCAGGACACTTGTCCTCACAATGATCCATTACCACTTTCATCACAATGCTCCATGACCACTGTCATCTCAATGCTCCATGGCCTTTGTATTCACAATGCTCCATGGCCCCTGTAATCACAGTGCTCCATAACACCTTTCATCATAATGCTCCATGACCACTGCCATCTCAATGCCTCATGACGCCTGTCATCACAATTCTCCAAGGCCCCTCTCATCACAGTGCTCTATGACACTTGTCATCCCATTGCTCCATAACACCTGTCATCACAGTGTTCCCTGCCCATGTCATCAAAATGCTCCATGTCCCCTATAATCACAATGCTCCATGCCTTTTTCCTCACAAAGCTCCAGAATTTTGTCATCACAATGTTCCATGACCGTGGCATCCCAATGCTCCATGGCCCTTGTCATCACAATGTTCCAGAATTCTTGTCATCACAATGTTCCATGAACGTGTCATCACAATGCTACATGACCCTGGTCATCACAGTTCTCCATGACCTTTGTCATCACAATGCTCTATGTCACTTTTCATCACAATTCTCAATGACCACTTTAATCACTATGCTCGCTGACCATTTTCATCACATTTCTCTATTGTCATTACAATTCCCCATGGCCCCTTTCTTCACAATTCTCCATGATGCCTGTCATCACAATGCTCCATGGCTTTTGTTATCACAATGTTCCAGGACCAGTTTCATCACAATACTCCATCCCCCTTGTCATCACAGTGCACAATGAAAGCTTTCATTACAATGCTCCATGACACTTGTCATCACAATGCTCCATGGCCTTTATCGTCACAATGCTCCCAGGCACTTTTCATCACGATATTCCATGAAAACTTTCATCACATTGCTCCATGACCATTGTCATCACAATAGTCCATACCCATGTCAACACAATGCTGCATAATCCCTGTCATCCCAATTCTCCATGACTGCTGTCATCACAATAATCCAGGACAATTTTCATAACAATGCTTCACGCCCCCAGTCATCACAGTGCTCCATGATACCTTTCATCACAATTCCTAGATGATCAATGTCATGACAATGCCCCATGACACCTGTTATCACAATTCGCTATGACCCTTGTCATCACAATACTCGATGAACCGTGTCATCACAGTGTTCCAGGACACATGTCATCACAATGATCCATTCATATTTTCATCACAATGCTCCAATACACCTGTCATCACAATGCTCCATGTCCCCTCTTATCATATTGCTCCATGATCTCTTTCATCACAATGCTCCATGACCACTGTCATCACCATACCTCAAGACGCCTGTCATCTCAGTGCTCCATGGCCCCTTTCATCACAAGGCTCCATGAACCCAGTCATCACAATGTTCCCTGCCCTCTTCGTCACAATGCTCCATGGGCCCTGTCATCACAATGCTCCATGCCCTTGTCATCAAAATTCTCCAGAACTCTTGTCATCATAATGTTCCATGCCAATGTCATCAAAATGTCCCATGACACTTGTCATCACAATGCTCCATGGCCTTTGTCATCACAATGTTCCATGGCCCCTGTCATCACAGTGCTCCTTGATACCTTTCATCACAATTCTACATGACCACTGTCATCACAATGCCCCATTTCAGATGTCATCACAATTCGCCATGGTCCTTGTCATAACAATGCTCCATGAACCGTGTCATCACAAGGTTTCAGGACACTTGTCATCACAATGATCCATGATCACTTTCATCACAATGATCCATGAACCCTGTCATCTCAATGCTCCATAGCCTTTGTATTCACAATGCTCCATGGCCCCTGTAATCACAGTGCTCCATGACCCCTTTCATCACAATGCTCCAAGACCGCTGTCATCACAATGCCCCATGACGCCTGCCACCACCAATCTCCAAGGGCTCCCTTACCAAAAAGCTCCATGATCCCTGTCAGTACAATGTTCCATGACACTTTTCATCACAATGCTCCATGACCCCTGTCATCACAAAGTTCTCTGCCCATATCATCACAATGCTACTTGTCACCTTTCATCACAATGCTCCATGCCCTTTCATCACAATGCTCCAGATTTCTTGTCATCACAATGTTCCTTGGCCGTGTCATCACAATGCTCCATGACCCGTGTCATCACAAAGCTCCATGACCCATGGCATCACAATGATCCATGATTCCTTTCCCCACAGTGCTCCAATACCCTTTTCATCACAATGCTCCATGCCATTGTCAGCACAATGCTACTTGGACACTGTCATCAAAATGCTCCATCCCCTTTTCATCACAATGCTCCAGATATCCTATGATTACAATGCTCCATGCCCGTGTCAACACAATGCTCCATGACCCCTGTCATCAAAATGCTTGATGAAACTTGTTATCAGAATGTTCCATGACCCCTGTCATCAAAATGATCCCTGACCGTTGTCATCACAATGCTGCATGATACCTTTCATCCCAATTCTCTGTGACCGCTGTCATCACAATGCTCCAGGACAACTTTCATCACAATGCTCCATGACCCCTGTCATCACAACGTTCCATGAAAGTTGTCATCAAAATGCTCCATGACCCCGGTCACCACAAGGTTCCCTGCCCTTGTCATCACAATGGTACATGGCCTGGTCATCACAATGTTCCATGGCCTCTGTCATCACCATGCTCCATGTTTTTTCTCATCAAAATGCTCTATGACCCCTGTCATCACAATGCTTGATGACCATTGTCATCACAATGCTCCAAGGCCCCTGTCATCACAATGCCTCATGGTCTTTGTGATCACAATGCTCAATGACCAATGTCATCACAGTGCTCCATGCCGTTGTCATCACAATGCTCCATGGTCCCTGTAATCACAATGCTCCATACCCTTGTCATCACAATGCTCCAGAACACTTGTCATCATAATGCTCCATTCCCGTGTCATCACATTGCTGAATGACACTTGTCATCACAATGTTCCTTGGCCTTTGTCATCACAGTGCTCCATGATACCTTTAATCAAAATTCTACATGACCACTCTCATCACAATGCAAGATGACCAATGTCATCACAATGCCCCATGACACCTGTTATCACAATTCGCTATGACCCTTGTCATCACAATACTCGATGAACCGTGTTATCACAGTGTTCCAGGACACATGTCATCACAATGATCCATTAATATTTTCATCACAATGCTCCAATACACCTGTCATCACAATGCTCCATGTCCCCTCTTATCATATTGCTCCATGATCTCTTTCATCACAATGCTCCATGACCACTGTCATCACCATACCTCAAGACGCCTGTCATCTCAGTGCTCCATGGCCCCTTTCATCACAAGGCTCCATGAACCCAGTCATCACAATGTTCCCTGCCCTCTTCGTCACAATGCTCCATGGGCCCTGTCATCACAATGCTCCATGCCCTTGTCATCAAAATTCTCCAGAACTCTTGTCATCATAATGTTCCATGCCAATGTCATCAAAATGTCCCATGACACTTGTCATCACAATGCTCCATGGCCTTTGTCATCACAATGTTCCATGGCCCCTGTCATCACAGTGCTCCTTGATACCTTTCATCACAATTCTACATGACCACTGTCATCACAATGCCCCATTTCAGATGTCATCACAATTCGCCATGGTCCTTGTCATAACAATGCTCCATGAACCGTGTCATCACAAGGTTTCAGGACACTTGTCATCACAATGATCCATGATCACTTTCATCACAATGCTCCATGAACCCTGTCATCTCAATGCTCCATAGCCTTTGTATTCACAATGCTCCATGGCCCCTGTAATCACAGTGCTCCATGACCCCTTTCATCACAATGCTCCAAAACCGCTGTCATCACAATGACCCATGACGCCTGCCACCACCAATCTCCAAGGGCTCCCTTACCAAAAAGCTCCATGATCCCTGTCAGTACAATGTTCCATGACACTTTTCATCACAATGCTCCATGACCCCTGTCATCACAAAGTTCTCTGCCCATATCATCACAATGCTACTTGTCACCTTTCATCACAATGCTCCATGCCCTTTCATCACAATGCTCCAGATTTCTTGTCATCACAATGTTCCTTGGCCGTGTCATCACAATGCTCCATGACCCGTGTCATCACAAAGCTCCATGACCCATGGCATCACAATGATCCATGATTCCTTTCCCCACAGTGCTCCAATACCCTTTTCATCACAATGCTCCATGCCATTGTCAGCACAATGCTACTTGGACACTGTCATCAAAATGCTCCATCCCCTTTTCATCACAATGCTCCAGATATCCTATGATTACAATGCTCCATGCCCGTGTCAACACAATGCTCCATGACCCCTGTCATCAAAATGCTTGATGAAACTTGTTATCAGAATGTTCCATGACCCCTGTCATCAAAATGATCCCTGACCGTTGTCATCACAATGCTGCATGATACCTTTCATCCCAATTCTCTGTGACCGCTGTCATCACAATGCTCCAGGACAACTTTCATCACAATGCTCCATGACCCCTGTCATCACAACGTTCCATGAAAGTTGTCATCAAAATGCTCCATGACCCCGGTCACCACAAGGTTCCCTGCCCTTGTCATCACAATGGTACATGGCCTGGTCATCACAATGTTCCATGGCCTCTGTCTTCACCATGCTCCATGGTTTTTCTCATCAAAATGCTCTATGACCCCTGTCATCACAATGCTTGATGACCATTGTCATCACAATGCTCCCAGGCCCCTGTCATCACAATGCCTCATGGTCTTTGTGATCACCATGCTCAATGACCAATGTCATCACAGTGCTCCATGCCGTTGTCATCACAATGCTCCATGGTCCCTGTAATCACAATGCTCCATACCCTTGTCATCACAATGCTCCAGAACACTTGTCATCATAATGCTCCATTCCCGTGTCATCACATTGCTGAATGACACTTGTCATCACAATGTTCCTTGGCCTTTGTCATCACAGTGCTCCATGATACCTTTAATCAAAATTCTACATGACCACTCTCATCACAATGCAAGATGACCAATGTCATCACAATGCCCCATGACACCTGTTATCACAATTCGCTATGACCCTTGTCATCACAATACTCGATGAACCGTGCCATCACAGTGTTCCAGGACACATGTCATCACAATGATCCATTAATATTTTCATCACAATGCTCCAATACACCTGTCATCACAATGCTCCATGTCCCCTCTTATCATATTGCTCCATGATCTCTTTCATCACAATGCTCCATGACCACTGTCATCACCATACCTCAAGACGCCTGTCATCTCAGTGCTCCATGGCCCCTTTCATCACAAGGCTCCATGAACCCAGTCATCCCAATGTTCCCTGCCCTCTTCGTCACAATGCTCCATGGGCCCTGTCATCACAATGCTCCATGCCCTTGTCATCAAAATTCTCCAGAACTCTTGTCGTCATAATGTTCCATGCCAATGTCATCAAAATGTCCCATGACACTTGTCATCACAATGCTCCATGGCCTTTGTCATCACAATGTTCCATGGCCCCTGTCATCACAGTGCTCCTTGATACCTTTCATCACAATTCTACATGACCACTGTCATCACAATGCCCCATTTCAGATGTCATCACAATTCGCCATGGTCCTTGTCATAACAATGCTCCATGAACCGTGTCATCACAAGGTTTCAGGACACTTGTCATCACAATGATCCATGATCACTTTCATCACAATGCTCCATGAACCCTGTCATCTCAATGCTCCATAGCCTTTGTATTCACAATGCTCCATGGCCCCTGTAATCACAGTGCTCCATGACCCCTTTCATCACAATGCTCCAAGACCGCTGTCATCACAATGCCCCATGACGCCTGCCACCACCAATCTCCAAGGGCTCCCTTACCAAAAAGCTCCATGATCCCTGTCAGTACAATGTTCCATGACACTTTTCATCACAATGCTCCATGACCCCTATCATCACAAAGTTCTCTGCCCATATCATCACAATGCTACTTGTCACCTTTCATCACAATGCTCCATGCCCTTTCATCACAATGCTCCAGATTTCTTGTCATCACAATGTTCCTTGACCGTGTCATCACAATGCTCCCTGACCCCTGTCCTCAAAATGCTTGATGAAACTTGTTATCAGAATGTTCCATGACCCCTGTCATCAAAATGTTCCCTGACCGTTGTCATCGCAATGCTGCATGATACCTTTCATCCCAATCCTCTGTGACCGCTGTCATCACAATGCTCCAGGACAACTTTCATCACAATACTCCATGCCCTGGTCATCAAAATGCTCCAGAACTCTTGTCATCATAATGCTCCATGCCAATGTCATCAAAATGCCCCATGACAGATGATACCACAATTCGCCATGGTCCTTGTCATCACAATGCTCCATGAACTGTGTCATCACAAGGTTCCAGGACACTTGTCATCACAATGATCCATGATCACTTTCATCACAATGCTCCATGAACCCTGTCATCTCAATGATCCATGGCCTTTGTATTCACAATGCTCCATGGCCCCTGTAATCACAGAGCTCCATGACCCCTTTCATTCCAATGCTCCAAGACCGCTGTCATCACAATGCCCCATGACGCCTGCCTTCACAAATCTCCAAGACCTCTCTTACCAAAAAGCTCCATGATCCCTGTCAGTACAATGTTCCATGACACTTTTTATCACAATGCTCCATGACCCCTGTCATCAAAAAGTTCTCTGCCCATATCGTCACAATGCTCCTTGTCACCTTTCATCACAATGCACCATGCCCTTTCATCACAATGCTCCAGAATTCTTGTCATCGCAATGTTCCTTGACCGTGTCATCACAATGCTCCATGACCCTTGTCATCACAAAGCTCCATGACCCCTGTCATCACAATGATCCATGATTCCTTTCCTCACAGTGCTCCAGTACCCTTTTCATCACAATGCTCCATGCCATTGTCAGCACAATTCTCCTTGGACCCTCTCATCAAAATGCTCCATCCCCTTTTCATCACAATGCTCCAGATATCCTATCATTACAATGCTCCATGCTCGTGTCAACACAATGCTCCATGACCCCTGTCATCAAAATGCTTTATGAACCTTGTTATCAGAATGTTCCATGACCCCTGTCATCAAAATGATCCCTGACCGTTGTCATCACAATGGTGCATGATACCTTTCATCCCAATTCTCTGTGACCGCTGTCATCACAATGCTCCAGGACAACTTTCATCACAATGCTCCATGACACCTGTCATCACAACGTTCCATGAAAGTTGTCATCAAAATGCTCCATGACCCCGGTCACCACAAGGTTCCCTGCCCTTGTCATCACAATGGTACATGGCCTGGTCATCACAATGTTCCATGGCCTCTGTCATCACCATGCTCCATGGTCTTTCTCATCACAATGCTCTATGACCCCTGTCATCACAATGCTTGATGACCATTGTCATCACAATGCTCCAAGGCCCCTGTCATCACAATGCCTCATGGTCTTTGTAATCACAATGCTCAATGACCAATGTCATCACAGTGCTCCATGCCGTTGTCATCACAATGCTCCATGGTCCCTGTAATCACAATGCTCCATACCCTTGTCATCACAATGCTCCAGAACACTTGTCATCATAATGCTCCATTCCCGTGTCATCACATTGCTGAATAACACTTGTCATCACAATGTTCCTTGGCCTTTGTCATCACAGTGCTCCATGATACCTTTAATCAAAATTCTACATGACCACTCTCATCACAATGCAAGATGACCAATGTCATCACAATGCCCCATGACACGTGTCATCACAATTCGCCTTGGCCCTTGTCATCTCAATGCTGTATGAAACGTGTCATCAGTAGCTCCCAAGACCCTTGTCATCACAATGCTCCATGAACTCTGTTATCTCAATGTTCCATGGCCTTTGTATTCACAATGCTCCATTGTCCCGATAATCGCGTTGCTCCATGAACACTTTCATCACAATGCTCCTTGACCACTGTCACCATAATGCCCCATGACGTCTCTCATCACTGTGCTCCAAGGCCACTCTCATCAAAATGCTCCATGATCTGTGTCAGCACAATATTGCATGACACTTGTCATCACAATGCTCCATGATCCCTCTAATCACAATGATCCCTGCCAATTTCATCACAATGACCCAAGTCTCCTGTAATCACAATGCTCCATGCCCTTGTCATCACAATGCTCCAGGTCTGTTGTCATCACCATGCTTCATGCCCGTGTCATCACAATGCTCCATGAATCTTGTCTTCACAATGCTCCATGGCCCATGTCATCACAATGCTCCATGACCCCTCTCATCACAATGCTCTACGGCCTTTGTCATCACAATGCTCCGTGACCCCCGTCAACACAGTGCCTGATGACCTCTGTCATCAAAATGCTAAATGGCACTTGTCATCACAATGCTCTATGATGCCTGTCATCACTATTCTCCATGTCACTTGTTATCACAAGGCTCCATGGCCCCTGTACTCCCAGTACTCCATGACCCCTTTCATCACAATGCCCAATGTCACCTCTGATCACAATTCTCAATGGCATTTGTCATCACGATGCTCCATGACACCTGTCATCACAATGCTCCATGAGACTTGTCATCACAATGCTCCATGGCCCCTCTCATTACTGTGCTCCATAATAACTTTAATCACATTTCTAGATGACCACTGCCATCACAATGCCCCATGACATTGTCATCACAATTCGCCATGACCATTGTCATCACAATGCTCCATGAACCATGTCATCACAGGGTCCCAGGACACTTGTCATCACAATGATCCATTACCACTTTCATCACAATGCTCCATGACCACTGTCATCTCAATGCTCCATGGCCTTTGTATTCACAATGCTCCATGGCCCCTGTAATCACAGTGCTCCATAACACCTTTCATCATAATGCTCCATGACCACTGCCATCTCAATGCCTCATGACTCCTGTCATCACAATTCTCCAAGGCCCCTCTCATCACAGTGCTCCATGACACTTGTCATCCCATTGCTCCATAACACCTGTCATCACAGTGTTCCCTGCCCATGTCATCAAAATGCTCCATGGCCCCTATAATCACAATGCTCCATGCCTTTTTCCTCACAAAGCTACAGAATTTTGTCATCACAATGTTCCATGACCGTGGCATCCCAATGCTCCATGGCCCTTGTCATCACAATGCTCCAGAATTCTTGTCATCACAATGTTCCATGAACGTGTCATCACAATGCTACATGACCCTGGTCATCACAGTTCTCCATGACCTTTGTCATCACAATGCTCTATGTCACTTTTCATCACAATTCTCAATGACCACTTTAATCACTATGCTCGCTGACCATTTTCATCACATTTCTCTATTGTCATTACAATTCCCCATGGCCCCTTTCTTCACAATTCTCCATGATGCCTGTCATCACAATGCTCCATGGCTTTGTTATCACAATGTTCCAGGACCAGTTTCATCACAATACTCCATCCCCCTTGTCATCACAGTGCACAATGAAAGCTTTCATTACAATGCTCCATGACACTTGTCATCACAATGCTCCATGGCCTTTATCGTCACAATGCTCCCAGGCACTTTTCATCACGATATTCCATGAAAACTTTCATCACATTGCTCCATGACCATTGTCATCACAATAGTCCATACCCATGTCAACACAATGCTGCATAATCCCTGTCATCCCAATTCTCCATGACTGCTGTCATCACAATAATCCAGGACAATTTTCATAACAATGCTTCATGCCCCCAGTCATCACAGTGCTCCATGATACCTTCCATCACAATTCCTAGATGATCAATGTCATCACAATGCCCCATGACACATGTTATCACAATTCGCTATGACCCTTGTCATCACACTACTCGATGAACCGTGTCATCACAGTGTTCCAGGACACATGTCATCACAATGATCCATTCATATTTTCATCACAATGCTCCAATACACCTGTCATCACAATGCTCCATGTCCCCTCTTATCATATTGCTCCATGATCTCTTTCGTCACAATGCTCCATGACCACTGTCATCACCATACCTCAAGACGCCTGTCATCTCAGTGCTCCATGGCCCCTTTCATCACAAGGCTCCATGAACCCAGTCATCACAATGTTCCCTGCCCTCTTCGTCACAATGCTCCATGGGCCCTGTCATCACAATGCTCCATGCCCTTGTCATCAAAATTCTCCAGAACTCTTGTCATCATAATGTTCCATGCCAATGTCATCAAAATGTCCCATGACACTTGTCATCACAATGCTCCATGGCCTTTGTCATCACAATGTTCCATGGCCCCTGTCATCACAGTGCTCCTTGATACCTTTCATCACAATTCTACATGACCACTGTCATCACAATGCCCCATTTCAGATGTCATCACAATTCGCCATCGTCCTTGTCATAACAATGCTCCATGAACCGTGTCATCACAAGGTTTCAGGACACTTGTCATCACAATGATCCATGATCACTTTCATCACAATGCTCCATGAAGCCTGTCATCTCAATCCTCCATAGCCTTTGTATTCACAATGCTCCATGGCCCCTGTAATCACAGTGCTCCATGACCCCTTTCATCACAATGCTCCAAGACCGCTGTCATCACAATGCCCCATGACGCCTGCCACCACCAATCTCCAAGGGCTCCCTTACCAAAAAGCTCCATGATCCCTGTCAGTACAATGTTCCATGACACTTTTCATAACAATGCTCCATGACCCCTGTCATCACAAAGTTCTCTGCCCATATCATCACAATGCTACTTGTCACCTTTCATCACAATGCTCCATGCCATTGTCAGCACAATGCTCCTTGGACCCTGTCATCAAAATTCTCCATCCCCTTTTCATCACAATGCTCCAGATATCCTATCATTACCATGCTCCATGCCCGTGTCAACACAATGCTCCATGACCCCTGTCATCAAAATGCTTGATGAAACTTGTTATCAGAATATTCCATGACCCCTGTCATCAAAATGATCCCTGACCATTGTCATCACAATGCTGCATGATACGTTTCATCCCAATTCTCTGTGACCGCTGTCATCACAATGCTCCATGAACCCTGTCATCACAACGTTCCATGAAAGTTGTCATCAAAATGCTCCATGACCCCGGTCACCACAAGGTTCCCTGCCCTTGTCATCACAATGGTACATGGCCTGGTCATCACAATGTTCCATGGCCTCTGTCATCACCATGCTCCATGGTCTTTCTCATCACAATGCTCTATGACCCCTGTCATCACAATGCTTGATGACCATTGTCATCACAATGCTCCCAGGCCCCTGTCATCACAATGCCTCATGGTCTTTGTAATCACAATGCTCAATGACCAATGTCATCACAGTGCTCCATGCCATTGTCATCACAATGCTCCATGGTCCCTGTAATCACAATGCTCCATACCCTTGTCATCACAATGCTCCAGAACACTTGTCATCATAATGCTCCATTCCCGTGTCATCACATTGCTGAATGACACTTGTCATCACAATGTTCCTTGGCCTTTGTCATCACAGTGCTCCATGATACCTTTAATCAAAATTCTACATGACCACTCTCATCACAATGCAAGATGACCAATGTCATCACAATGCCCCATGACACCTGTTATCACAATTCGCTATGACCCTTGTCATCACAATACTCGATGAACCGTGTCATCACAGTGTTCCAGGACACATGTCATCACAATGATCCATTAATATTTTCATCACAATGCTCCAATACACCTGTCATTACAATGCTCCATGTCCCCTCTTATCATATTGCTCCATGATCTCTTTCATCACAATGCTCCATGACCACTGTCATCACCATACCTCAAGACGCCTGTCATCTCAGTGCTCCATGGCCCCTTTCATCACAAGGCTCCATGAACCCAGTCATCAAAATGTTCCCTGCCCTCTTCGTCACAATGCTCCATGGGCCCTGTCATCACAATGCTCCATGCCCTTGTCATCAAAATTCTCCAGAACTCTTGTCATCATAATGTTCCATGCCAATGTCATCAAAATGTCCCATGACACTTGTCATCACAATGCTCCATGGCCCCTGTCATCACAGTGCTCCTTGATACCTTTCATCACAATTCTACATGACCACTGTCATCACAATGCCCCATTTCAGATGTCATCACAATTCGCCATGGTCCTTGTCATAACAATGCTCCATGAACCGTGTCATCACAAGGTTTCAGGACACTTGTCATCACAATGATCCATGATCACATTCATCACAATGCTCCATGAACCCTGTCATCTCAATGCTCCATAGCCTTTGTATTTACAATGCTCCATGGCCCCTGTAATCACAGTGCTCCATGACCCCTTTCATCACAATGCTCCAAGACCGCTGTCATCACAATGCCCCATGACGCCTGCCACCACCAATCTCCAAGGGCTCCCTTACCAAAAAGCTCCATGATCCCTGTCAGTACAATGTTCCATGACACTTTTCATCATAATGCTCCATGACCCCTGTCATCACAAAGTTCTCTGCCCATATCATCACAATGCTACTTGTCACCTTTCATCGCAATGCTCCATGCCCTTTCATCACAATGCTCCAGATTTCTTGTCATCACAATGTTCCTTGACCGTGTCATCACAATGCTCCATGACCCGTGTCATCACAAAGCTCCATGACCCCTGGCATCACAATGATCCATGATTCCTTTCCTCACAGTGCTCCAGTACCCTTTTCATCACAATGCTCCATGCCATTGTCAGCACAATGCTACTTGGACCCTGTCATCAAAATGCTCCATCCCCTTTTCATCACAATGCTCCAGATATCCTATCATTACAATGCTCCATGCCCGTGTCAACACAATGCTCCATGACCCCTGTCATCAAAATGCTTGATGAAACTTGTTATCAGAATGTTCCATGACCCCTGTCATCAAAATGATCCCTGACCGTTGTCATCGCAATCCTGCATGATACCTTTCATCCCAATCCTCTGTGACCGCTGTCATCAAAATGCTCCAGGACAACTTTCATCACAATGCTCCATGCCCTGGTCATCAAAATGCTCCAGATCTCTTGTCATCATAATGCTCCATGCCAATGTCATCAAAATGCCCCATGACACTTGTCATCACAATGCTCCATGGCCTTTGTCATCACAATGTTCCATGGCCCCTGTCATCAGAGTGCTCCATGTTACCTTTCAATACAATTCTACATGACCACTGTCATCACAATGCCCCATGACAGATGATACCACAATTCGCCATGGTCCTTGTCATCACAATGCTCCATGAACTGTGTCATCACAAGGTTCCAGGACACTTGTCATCACAATGATCCATGATCACTTTCATCACAATGCTCCATGAACCCTGTCATCTCAATGCTCCATGGCCTTTGTATTCACAATGCTCCATGGCCCCTGTAATCACAGAGCTCCATGACCCCTTTCATCCCAATGCTCCAAGACCGCTGTCATCACAATGCCCCATGACGCCTGCCTTCACAAATCTCCAAGACCTCTCTTACCAAAAATCTCCATGATCCCTGTCAGTACAATGTTCCATGACACTTTTTATCACAATGCTCCATGACCCCTGTCATCAAAAAGTTCTCTGCCCATATCGTCACAATGCTCCTTGTCACCTTTCATCACAATGCACCATGCCCTTTCATCACAATGCTCCAGAATTCTTGTCATCGCAATGTTCCTTGACCGTGTCATCACAATGCTCCATGACCCTTGTCATCACAAAGCTCCATGACCCCTGTCATCACAATGATCCATGATTCCTTTCCTCACAGTGCTCCAGTACCCTTTTCATCACAATGCTCCATGCCATTGTCAGCACAATTCTCCTTGGACCCTGTCATCAAAATGCTCCATCCCCTTTTCATCACAATGCTCCAGATATCCTATCATTACAATGCTCCATGCTCGTGTCAACACAATGCTCCATGACCCCTGTCATCAAAATGCTTTATGAACCTTGTTATCAGAATGTTCCATGACCCCTGTCATCAAAATGATCCCTGACCGTTGTCATCACAATGGTGCATGATACCTTTCATCCCAATTCTCTGTGACCGCTGTCATCACAATGCTCCAGGACAACTTTCATCACAATGCTCCATGACACCTGTCATCACAACGTTCCATGAAAGTTGTCATCAAAATGCTCCATGACCCCGGGCACCACAAGGTTCCCTGACCTTGTCATCACAATGGTACATGGCCTGGTCATCACAATGTTCCATGGCCTCTGTCATCACCATGCTCCATGGTCTTTCTCATCACAATGCTCTATGACCCCTGTCATCACAATGCTTGATGACCATTGTCATCACAATGCTCCAAGGCCCCTGTCATCACAATGCCTCATGGTCTTTGTAATCACAATGCTCAATGACCAATGTCATCCCAGTGCTCCATGCCGTTGTCATCACAATGCTCCATGGTCCCTGTAATCACAATGCTCCATACCCTTGTCATCACAATGCTCCAGAACACTTGTCATCATAATGCTCCATTCCCGTGTCATCACATTGCTGAATGACACTTGTCATCACAAAGTTCCTTGGCCTTTGTCATCACAGTGCTCCATGATACCTTTAATCAAAATTCTACATGACCACTCTCATCACAATGCAAGATGACCAATGTCATCACAATGCCCCATGACACGTGTCATCACAATTCGCCTTGGCCCTTGTCATCTCAATGCTGTATGAAACGTGTCATCAGTAGCTCCCAAGACCCTTGTCATCACAATGCTCCATGAACTCTGTTATCTCAATGTTCCATGGCCTTTGTATTCACAATGCTCCATTGTCCCGATAATCGCGTTGCTCCATGAACACTTTCATCACAATGCTCCTTGACCACTGTCACCATAATGCCCCATGACGTCTCTCATCACTGTGCTCCAAGGCCACTCTCATCAAAATGCTCCATGATCTGTGTCAGCACAATATTGCATGACACTTGTCATCACAATGCTCCATGATCCCTCTAATCACAATGATCCCTGCCAATTTCATCACAATGACCCAAGTCTCCTGTAATCACAATGCTCCATGCCCTTGTCATCACAATGCTCCAGGTCTGTTGTCATCACCATGCTTCATGCCCGTGTCATCACAATGCTCCATGAATCTTGTCTTCACAATGCTCCATGGCCCATGTCATCACAATGCTCCATGACCCCTCTCATCACAATGCTCTATGGCCTTTGTCATCACAATGCTTCGTGACCCCCGTCAACACAGTGCCTGATGACCTCTGTCATCAAAATGCTAAATGGCAGTTGTCATCACAATACTCTATGATGCCTGTCATCACTATTCTCCATGTCACTTGTTATCACAAGGCTCCATGGCCCCTGTACTCCCAGTACTCCATGACCCCTTTCATCACAATGCCCAATGTCACCTCTGATCACAATTCTCAATGGCATTTGTCATCACGATGCTCCATGACACCTGTCATCACAATGCTCCATGAGACTTGTCATCACAATGCTCCATGGCCCCTCTCATTACTGTGCTCCATAATAACTTTAATCACATTTCTAGATGACCACTGCCATCACAATGCCCCATGACATTGTCATCACAATTCGCCATGACCATTGTCATCACAATGCTCCATGAACCATGTCATCACAGGGTCCCAGGACACTTGGCATCACAATGATCCATTACCACTTTCATCACAATGCTCCATGACCACTGTCATCTCAATGCTCCATGGCCTTTGTATTCACAATGCTCCATGGCCCCTGTAATCACAGTGCTCCATAACACCTTTCATCATAATGCTCCATGACCACTGCCATCTCAATGCCTCATGACTCCTGTCATCACAATTCTCCAAGGCCCCTCTCATCACAGTGCTCCATGACACTTGTCATCCCATTGCTCCATAACACCTGTCATCACAGTGTTCCCTGCCCATGTCATCAAAATGCTCCATGGCCCCTATAATCACAATGCTCCATGCCTTTTTCCTCACAAAGCTACAGAATTTTGTCATCACAATGTTCCATGACCGTGGCATCCCAATGCTCCATGGCCCTTGTCATCACAATGCTCCAGAATTCTTGTCATCACAATGTTCCATGAACGTGTCATCACAATGCTACATGACCCTGGTCATCACAGTTCTCCATGACCTTTGTCATCACAATGCTCTATGTCACTTTTCATCACAATTCTCAATGACCACTTTAATCACTATGCTCGCTGACCATTTTCATCACATTTCTCTATTGTCATTACAATTCCCCATGGCCCCTTTCTTCACAATTCTCCATGATGCCTGTCATCACAATGCTCCATGGCTTTTGTTATCACAATGTTCCAGGACCAGTTTCATCACAATACTCCATCCCCCTTGTCATCACAGTGCACAATGAAAGCTTTCATTACAATGCTCCGTGACACTTGTCATCACAATGCTCCATGGCCTTTATCGTCACAATGCTCCCAGGCACTTTTCATCACGATATTCCATGAAAACTTTCATCACATTGCTCCATGACCATTGTCATCACAATAGTCCATACCCATGTCAACACAATGCTGCATAATCCCTGTCATCCCAATTCTCCATGACTGCTGTCATCACAATAATCCAGGACAATTTTCATAACAATGCTTCATGCCCCCAGTCATCACAGTGCTCTATGATACCTTCCATCACAATTCCTAGATGATCAATGTCATCACAATGCCCCATGACACATGTTATCACAATTCGCTATGACCCTTGTCATCACAATACTCGATGAACCGT